>NC_089796.1:14416801-14461801 GCF_040412425.1 Macrobrachium rosenbergii | reverse complement strand
ACATACAGAATAGAGTTGACAAAGTAGCCAAAACGCCATGAACATCCCTAAAACGCCAAAGCCTTAGAACACAAATTAAATGCACATAATAAAAGTTCCTAAGCCGAAGAAACGCCCCCCACTCCCCCGGCCCCCGCGACAAAAAATCCAATGCAGGCGCCGAGGCACTGAGAAACGACCCTGTTAATGATCGCTAATACCTTTAAAATGACCGGTCTGAAAGTTTAGCGAAATCTTTTCGAAGATCGACAAGAGATCAAGGGACGTTGCCAAGATATTTCGTGTATACTTTTCTCATAAATTTCTTAATCACTTGACACTTTTAGTCAGTCTTTTAGATTATTACAGATACTGATTCTAACTTGTTAATCACTTGACAATTTTTGTCAGTCTTTAAGATTATTACAGATATTGATTCTAAATTGTTAATCACTTGACAATTTTAGTCAGTCTTTTAGATTATTACTTGGTACTCACTTGACAGTTTTAGTCAGTCTATTACATTATCACAGATACTGATTCTAACTTGTTAATCACTTGACTGTGTTAGTAAGTCTTTTAGATTATTACAGATATTGATTCTAATTTATAAATCATTAGACTATTTTAGTCAGTCTATTAGATTGTTAAAGATATTGATTCTAAATTGTTAATCACCAGACTCTTTTAGTCAGTCTTTTAGATTATTATAGATAAGTCAGTCTTTTAGATTATTATAGATATTGATTCTAAATTGATAATCAATTGACTATTTTAGTCAGTCTTTTAGATTATTACAAATATTGATTCTAAATGTGAATCACTTGACAATTTTAGTCAGCCTTTTAGATTATTACAGATATTGATTCTAACTTTGCCAATTACTTGACAGTTTTATTCAGTCTATTACATTATTACAGATAATGATTCTAACTTGTTAATCACTTGACAGTTTTTGTCAGTCCACTGGTCAGTCTTTTAGATATTACAGATATCTATTCTAAGATTTTAATCACTTGACAACTGTAGTTAGTCTATTGGTCACTATTAGATTATTACAGATAATGATTTTATCGTGTGAATCAAAAATTCAACAAAAATTTACTCAGTCAAAACAAATTAATTTATAACATATCTTTTTTCCCAGTTGCACGTATTTGTAAAATAAGTCATTTATTCTGAGGATTTTATTATGAAATGTCATACTCTCCTGTTTACCAACAGACATCAAAAATTCAACAAATTCCACCCCTAAAAACAAATTAATTTATAACATTTTATTTTCCTAGGACGTAAAACAAACAAATTCGGCTGTAAAAGAAGTCATTTATTCCCCTGAGGGCATAAATATGCAGATCTCTCGCACTTTCGATGTTCTGAAATTTGCGGAACAAAATGAATAACCTCGAAATAAAAGACTGAAAACGTGTTGAATCTCGTATATACGTATAAAATATATATGTATATATTTGTATATGTATATATAACTATATACATATGTATTTATGTAAACATATGTATATACATGTTTACATAAATACATATAAATATATATATATATATATATATATATATATATATATATATATATATATATATATATATATATATATATATATATATATATATAATCATATATGTATATAAATATACACACTCCTGGTGGAAAATAACAAAGGAACATACACCATGAACTGGCAAATGAAAGAGAGAGAGAGAGAGAGAGAGAGAGAGAGAGAGAGAGAGAGAGAGAGAGAGAGAGAAACTGCGATAAGAAACCTTGATCTTTAAATGACAGTAATAAATATTAGAGGACGTCAAAAGCTGAAGACTGACTCTCTCTCTCTCTCTCTCTCTCTCTCTCTCTCTCTCTCTCGTTAAATTAAGACTCCTGCAAATATCCAAACGCTTCAGAAAGAACTGGTTATAACCCCAACGACCAGGAAGACATTACGAAAAACCAACACATTTCAGGTTTCTTCACAACACTTAGGTAAAGGGAAAGGCTTCCTTTACCGATCACCCCCTCCCCCCTCTCCTTGCCCCTCCTTTTTCTCGTTATAAAACAAGAAATTTTTCGAATCCCCGTCGGTGCATAAGCACTTGTGAATTATAATACCTTTGCTGTAATGGAAGATATTCCCAAGGCATGGTGAATTCGGCGGGTAACGGTAATCGTGGCTTAATATTTGAGAACAAGGAAATGTAAATACACAAATACATACATGCACACACACATACATACATATATATATATATATATATATATATATATATATATATATATATATATATATATGTGTGTGTGTGTGTGTGTGTGTGTGTGTGTGTGTGTGTGTATATATATATGTATATGTATATATATATACAAATTTTATAACTACTGCAGAGCACAAAAATAAAATTTCCACCTATAAAATTCGCCAATGTCATAAGACATGGCATTTAAATTAACAAAACAAATCCCTAACAAATTAAACAACCAAACGAAACTAAATCATTATATAACAAACAAGTAAAGTAATAAAAAATAGTATATACCTCTGCCGCATCAAACTAATACCTCTGACAAAACAAAACAAAAAATTAAGGAAACAAAAACACATACAGTACAATAAACATTTCAACCGCAACAAACTCACGGGTTTGCAAGAGCTCAAATGAAGCCTTACCCTCGAGGAATGCTCCTCCGTCAGCATTTGAGCTCATCGTGCCCAAGTGGCAAGTGTCTTTTAAGTGTTTCCGAAGCACCTTCTAAGGACTCTCCCTGCGACGCGCACTGGTTTCGACAACGACCTCTGGAACGTTTACGAAGCTCCTCTTCAGGAGCGAGAAGACTTCCTCCTGGAATTTCACTTCCACACGTTCCCGATACTTAATTGGGCCTTGGGAGTCTGCTGCGAGCAGCAAATGATGGGTCACAATGAAGTTCAAACAGCAACAATGAGGGCAAAGGAGCAGAGTAAACGAGCTCGTAACTGTCCTTAGAAATCTGGTGCTGGCTGCAGAGTGGGCCACAACGAGGCATACTTTCAACATGAGCCGTTTCCCTGCAGAAGGGGCGGGGGTCACAACGAGGAATATTTTCAACATAAACAGTTTCCATGCAGAGATGGGGGGTCACAAAGAGGCATATTTTCAACATGAGACGTTTCGCTGCAAAGTGGGTCACAACGAGGCATATCTTCAACATGAGCAGTTTCTTACGACAAAGGGTGGCCCCAAAGACAAAGCAAAGTAAAGGATACTGCCACACTCTACCTTTTCTGCAGATTCGTGCCGAGAGGCCAAGAGTGAGTGAGAGTTCTTTTACTTACTGCATGCATTTTTGATAAGTTTTATAGGACACCCCAGTTCCTCGTTGGACGGGTCGATACCGTTCTCGACGGCCGGCCAATGAAGAATTAGGGGAATTTATTTCTGGTGATAGAAATTAATTTCTCGCTATAATGTGGTTCGGATTCCACAATAAGCTGTAGGTCCCGTTGCTAAGTAACCAATTGGTTCTTAGCCACGTAAAATAAATCTAATCCTTCGGGCCAGGCCTAGGAGAGCTGTTAATCAGCTCAGTGGCCTGGTTCAACTAAGGTATACTTAACTTTTGTAGGACACTCGTGTCAGTTTCTTCAATAAAAAAAAACCCAAGTTTGCGAAGAGAGTTGGAACAAGGGCCTCGTTGTCGAACATCTGCCGCTCCCCCCCCCCCAACAAAAACCCGTACACGTTTTCGTTGTCTTTGTAAATTAAACTGGGTTTATCCCAGTATGGGTTCTTGCTCCTAGAGCCATGTCAATCTAGTTAGCCTGTGGCTCTCCAATGCCTGGTTTAAGGATACAATGATAAATGCCTTAACACTACCTATATATCCAGTGGGTGTCACCATGCACTTTCTTCAAATATACTGCACAAATGAAGTGACTATAATTCCAGTTATATAAAGGCTAATTTTCAAAAAGAATTCTAAGACTCTAAAAAAAAAAAAATTCTTTCTGGGTTGAATAGCATTTATAATGTAATATCACCTTACTGTTACTCTACCGAGGGAGTTTAATCTACTAATTTTCAAAAAGTATTCTAAGACTAAAAACAATACTTTCTGGGGTTGAATAACATTAATAACGCAATATCACCTAACTGTTACTCTGCCTAGGGATTTTAATGGAAAAAGGGGGGTTAGGAATATCAGCCAAGTAGAATGAACGAAAATGAGTTTTAAAAAACAAGTCAATGAAATTTACAATGAGGCGCAATATGCTCTTGAGTGACTGAATGAGTGATGACATTATAACAGATTCCTTTGTCCAGTCTCACTTCTATACTCTGTTCCTCCCTCGAAAACTTCCCCTAACAAATCTGTCAGGTAATATATTTCAAAATGAAAATCCCCAGAGAACACGAAATTTCAGGGATACTGAGAAAGGTCAATGGCACGACGAAATCCGCGAGACTTCACGTATTTCCCGAAGACACAAGATATTCTGTCAAAGTTACGAAAAGCAAGCAATAATGTGAAATTTCTAGGACACCGTCATATTCTGGAAACAAGATTGACAGCGCATATGTTTTGTGGTCTATTTCGCTTCATCTAAAGCAGAAATATCTATATCTATCCTCAAAGTTAAGTAACATTGGGTATTGGTCAGAATTTGGATGGCTGACCACCAATGAATGCTAGGCACCATTATTGCATAAAGCCCAGCGACAATCTGTGGGAACATGGGAACTGGATTTCAGTAGAACCGAAAAAGGCTGCATAACTGAGAGTAAATCCACCATGCACGTTTCTACTGGCTTGTCCCCAAAGAGGGTAGAACAACATTAACTCTATTTATATTTTCCCAGATATCTGAAATCTGCAAACTTTTCCACTGGTAATCGTTACCTATTTCGTTGCGCAAAACCCAATTTTGGCCTTCCCAATTCCACCTGTCTCTTATTTAGCCACCCTCTGCGAAGAAGTCTGGAGAATCCCTCTTTGTTATTGTTAGTAGCAGGATGATTTCGGAAGAGTCTGATAAAGAGCCCAATTATCCAACTCAGCCCTAAAATGGAAAACTGCAGTATCTGCAAAATTTTCGAAACTGTGATATGCCACCTGTTGGTCTCGTGAAACACTAATACACAAGTTACTGCAGTTTCAGAATGATTCTTCAATTCTTTATTTAGGGGGTGTCATTTTCAGTATCTGCAAAATCAGCAGCAAGGAAAGGGAGCATCTACCATTTTTCTCAGTTTTGTATTTTTATACTGAAGTCTTCCATTTTAGGGCAGAACTCCTTGATCTTAGTCTGGGTATTCCATAACGGTGTTATATAGTTTTGCATCCATCTTCTTCTTTATCACCTATATGAAGTCCACCGCTTCTATTAAAAAAACAGCAATAAAGAAAAAAAGAATAACATAACATTCCCACAGTACCGTAACAATAATAAACGAGATATTTCAGAAATATTGTCAACAAAGTGTAAAAAAAAAAAAAATCATGAAAGAAAGAATTGGAGCGAGGCAGACATTTCCATCAACACCAATGTCGGAATAATCTGTATTTCCGTCAACGCTCACACCACATCCCATGTAAAGCGATAAAATGAATTTCCATCAGAACCACGTAGGATTGGGCCACATCTGCGGCTATTTCAACAGCACCGAAGCCTTTGCAGTTTCTAATTTTTTTTAAACTATCAAAATTTTCATACACGCGTTTACAAAAAAGACATATTAATGGTCTCTCGATCAGTGAAGCTGACAATCTTTTTTTGCATGGGGTTATTAACTTCATCATTGAAATAAATGCTTTTTGAATAGTGCAACAGGCATTAAAAGTCTGGCGGTAAGATCGAGTTAATGAGTCCCAACGAGGCCGGAGACACGAACGACCGTCTTCTGGCATCAAAGTCCGCTAAGTTACCAACAAGTTGTTTGCGATGTCCTTTGTTAATTTTTCAAATCTTATGTGATAAATTTAATAATTTTTTCTTTACAAATTTGTATGGTTGTCTCTGTCCACGTTGACCGTAAGCAATCTGTAGGATTAAAGATATTTAACATATTTAACAGAAAAGGATGAATGGATCTCATCCCTTGTAAATATGAATTAACGTCCATTTCATCATGAGTAAGTTTCTTGGTCATTTCTCCATAAATTATTTGCAAAGTTGCTCTCGACAGCTGCTTATTTTTCTGTTGCATTTTCACGGTCCGTCGAGTGTCCCGATTTATGCGAGATATCTGTCAGGTACTGCATTATTATTATTAGCCATTAAAAGCACATCACTTTCAACCTTCTGCCTCGTAACTTTGACATTTTTCAACTTTGCGCTTCAACGATTTCAAATTTTTCGTCTTACAAAATTATGTATGAGATCAACTGGGAGTAATTTTTAAAAATATTTTTCAGTATTTTCTCTCTTGTTATCAACATCAACATTTAAACTTTTGCGTGCCCAGGATTCATATGTATATACAACTGCTGTGTCTTTAAATAATTTAACCGTTAAATAACTTATTTAACCGTTAACTACCTTATTTAACCGTTAGCTAACTTATTTAACCGTTAACTAACTTTTAATGTTACTAAACCAAATAAGTTGCTTAATCCTGGTCCTAGGAATTCGTCTTATACATATGGCGATGATTAAGCTAATCTTATAGTCTCCCCCTCCCCCTCTTTCCAAAATGGTTGGGACATCTTTTTTCCATGCTCTGGGAACAACGAAATTTCTAATAATTAATAAATAAAGGAACTGCTAGATTATCACGTGCCCTCGAGACCATGCAGTAGAAATAAATGTAAGCCTTTGCAATGAAATCTTAGAATTTATCGGTCCAGCAAAATTTACGCTAGGCATTTCTCCTGGAATAAATGGCACCACGAAACGCGACAGAGGTAGGAGTACTGATTAGATAACCTGGAAACGAGGTCTGGAAAGAGAATGGAAGAGCCAAGAAAGTGAATCTCTGGGCTTCTTGAAGCACTCACCCTTTTCCATTATCTTCGTAGAATGTCACCACACCCTTCCAGGCTACAGGGACCATCGCCCCCTTCCCCCTTCTACCCTAAATGAACCCCCTCTCCAGTATCTACTCTAACTCAGTCCCTTCCATCTTGCAGGATCTGATGTAACTCAGCCTGCTTCCAGGAACTCCCCCTCCTCCAGCCTACGCGACCTCCTCTACTATCTGCGATAAAACCCTTTCTTATCCACTACGCAACCCCAGCCACTATCTCCTACAACCCCAGGATCCACCCTACACAAACCCCTCCCACTATCACTTGCAGCAGACTCTCATCACTTTCACCCTACAAAAACTCCCTTCCTTCCTTTTCTTTTTCACCCTACGAGATACGCTTCCCATTCCATTCAAAACAATCGCCCCCCCCCCCGGCAACATGGCCCCTCCAGCTAAAAACGCCTCCAGAAAGGGGCAGAAAATCCAAAATACCCGGGTTGCTCGTTGAGAGCCAAGATAAGAGTTCGTTGAGTTGTACTTGGGCATAAAATTATGTAAATGGAGTTAAGGTGGGTCCCCAGTGACACATGCCAGCAGAATGAACGTCGGTAACGACCGCTGCCAGAGAGAGAGAGAGAGAGAGAGAGAGAGAGAGAGAGAGAGAGAGAGAGAGAGAGAATAATTACAACAAGAGTACCTATCCTCTTCTCAAGACGCTTAAACAGTTCCTTTAATATAATCGACTGCAAATGTGAAGAAAGCAGTATATATGTGAGATGATAAATGTTTGGCAGAGACTGAAGGAATCCTGAAATCCTTCTTAAAAGGAGAGATCACATGCCTCCAAGAACACAACAGCAGGCAGAGAGTTCCAGAGTTCTCAAACTGAAGTTGGCTATCGAGTTAGAAATCTGAGCAGAGAACCAAGACGGGCACTAAATTTCATAGCAAAATCTCTCCACAGTAGCGTTTAAAATATGACATGCGAACTAAAAGACAGGATGGTGAACTTAATAAGGAAACGAACGAGTCCAGAATAACGTTTGATACAACCTTGGTTAGCAGTTGGATGGGTGACCACCACTGAACACTAGACCGTCACATGTATGATATACAACCAGTCTGTACTGGTGACATAAAATGACATAAAAAAACCAGAGCTGTGACCAATGCTTGAACAGTGTTCCAAACACTTCTTCTGTGAGTATCTGTGGGACATGACCATGAGACTAACAACCTCACTCAATTAATTAATGCTAACAAACTTGTACCAGACCTTAGGAGTCTAACGCGAGTGAGTGACTGGATGCCGGGCCATAAGAAATAAACACGACAGTGAATAAACTGCAGCAGAAGAAAGACATTGTTGAGTTTAATACACTAATGTATTATATATATATGTATATATATGTATATATATATTGTATATACATGTACATACACAAATATACAAATACATACACACACACACACATATATATATATATAATGTATATTATACAGTTAATTAAAACCACTGCAGCATTAGTAATTTTACGGTCGATGTTGGCTTGAACCTCTCGTCGTGGGGTCGAATTCAGCCACTGAAAGAGATATTTCATTTACTTCCAACTCGGACAATGGCTTGTTGTGAATATCATATTAAAAAAAGTGCGAGGAAGCGAAGTTAAGTCATCAGCCGAGCTATTAAAAATGTGTACACATATCTGGTATAAATGACACTTAGATTCTACATTTTATACATATATAAATGTATATATATAAATTATATATATATATATATATATATATATATATATACATATATAATCTCAGTGGGATACGAAATAACCAAACAATATGGATGCAAATCACGACGCAACGCCGGAGTGGAAACACGCAAGCAAACAAACAAGAGCACTCACACACACACACATACACGCACACGCACACACACACACACACACACACACACCCACAGAAGTCAGTCCCTTCCTATCTGCGATCTTGACTTTTTGACCCGCATCCCATTTAACCTCAAAATCAATAGCGATCAGCCTCAGCTTCCGGACGCCACTACACCACCTTTCGGGGTTAGCTCTGTAGTAGCGACTTTCGCAAAATGCCGAGCGAGTGCAGCGTGAACCCACTTTGGTCTTTGTAGGGAATAAAAGGAATACTTGAATACGTAACATGAACATTGGAACACATTAATATATGGGTAAATAACTTCCAAGGTTTACACACATGCACTTACTATGTATCCATATTATATATATACATATATATATATATATATATATATATATATATATATATATATATATATATATATATATATATATATATATACACACAT
This sequence comes from Macrobrachium rosenbergii, assembly GCF_040412425.1. Classification (NCBI taxonomy): domain Eukaryota; kingdom Metazoa; phylum Arthropoda; class Malacostraca; order Decapoda; family Palaemonidae; genus Macrobrachium; species Macrobrachium rosenbergii. Next base: position 14,452,533 of record NC_089796.1, on the reverse strand, counting down.
ATATAGATATATATAAATACTATATGTGTATATATATATATATATATATATATACATATATATATATATATATATATATATATATATATATATATATATATATATATATATATTGTATATACATAGCAGAAACATGTCATTTCTTTAATATTTACTCAGAATTAGTATTTAAATATAAAAAAATAGAAACCAGGAATCAGTTCATTATGAAACACATACACAAAGCATAAACAGATCAATTAGCTAAAAGGCTAATTGATTCTCACAAATGAAGAAAAAAGTCAATTGCCAAATGAAACTACAACTAAAACAAAACCATATCATTTTTCATAACATGAACTGTTTTATAACGAGCAGAATACAGAACGTGTATATATTTAACCATAACTATGGCGTTTAATCATGATAGTAAAAACAATTAAAAAATGAGCCGAAGATTCTTCGTCGCAACCGAGTTTTCTGTACAGCGTACAATGCTGTATGAAACTTTCGGCCACGGCCCATGAAACTCTTAGCCGCGGCCTATGAAACTTTCAGCCACGGGCCGGTGGTGGCCTGTGTTGTTGGTACCTACAGCGGTGCCAACCGTACGATTATGGCTAACTTTAACCTTAAGTAAAATAAAAAAAAACAACTGAGGCTAGAGGGCTGCAATTTGGTATGTTTGATGATTTGAGGGTGGATGATCACCATACCAATTTGCAGCCCTCTAGCCTCGGTAGTTTTTAAGATCTGAGGGCGGACAGAAAAAGTGCGGACGGACAGACAAAGCCATCTCAATAGTTTTCTTCTACAGAAAACTAAAAACAACGCAATCATACAATACATACAACGTACAGGTATATATGGATGAACAGAAATATATATAGTATAGCTTAATAAAAAAGAAAGTGAGTTCCATTCCACATCACACGATCTAACACTTGTTCCGAAAATTCCACGCTATCCGCTTAAATTCAGCGTCCCTCGCAATAGCACGAAAGAGCGCTCTCGTGGCCAGATTTCCCCTGATGTAGGCTTACAGGCTGCGGAATTTGTCAACAAAAAATTACGAGTGATTTGAAGATATCATTCGGAAGAAGAATCTACTGATGTACTGTCTTTCTATATTTAGTCTATGAGATTTATCAAACTGGATCTGTTAGAATGAAGGCTAAAATTAATGAGTTGTTTCTGAATTAATAAAAAAAAAATTCAAAAAATATTCATCCAACATCTTGCTCATGACTTCATACAACTCTTTAACATCTGAATACGAATTATGTGATTTCATTCACTACGTAACCTGGTTTATAAATTTATGTTGGTTCTTTCAACAGATTTTTTTTTACGATTTATTCTGGATTTTCCAGAATTTCCTGTCAGAAAACTTAATATTTGCTATTTCTTTTGTTTGATATACTTGACACTTGTACAGATCTCTTAACAACTTATTCGTGTTGCTGCAAAATTCATATTGAGGCAATTTACTCAAGACTTCACCCACATTCTTTTAACAATTTTTTCGTGACATGAACAATGACATTTCTAATAACTACTATTTCCAGTTTTGATGACTGAAAAACTACAAAATATCCCAAGTCTGATTAAAGTCTTTTAAAGTTTATTCATAATTTCACGAAAATTATATGCGTGATCCACATTTTTATTTTTCTGTAAAAGAAAACTATCGTGCCGGCTTTGTCTGTCCGTCCGCCCTCAGAGCTTAAAAACTACTACGGCTAAAGGGCAGCAAACTGCTATGTTGATCATCCACCCTCCAATCATCACATGTGCCAAATTGCAGCCCACTAGCCTCAGTAGTTTTTATTTTATTTAAAGTTAAAGTTATCCATAATCGAGCATCTCGCAACGATATAGGACAGGCCACCACCGGCCCGTGGTTAAAGTTTCATGGGCCGCGGCTCATACAGCATTTTACCGAGACCACCGAAAGATAGATCTATTTTCGTTGGCCCTGATTATACGATGTACAAAAAACTCGATTGCGCCGAAGAAACTTCGGAGCATTTTTCACTTTAGTATTTCGCCAAAAAAATTATAAATAACTGATTAGTCCTAAAAACTAATGAAGAGTTAACAATCATTTGTTTGTGTTTACAACAAATGTTACCCACCCTTCCGTGACTCTAACAACTAACAAAATTCCTGATATGACCAAACTTTTAAAAGGTCAACAATAACAGTACTGTATATTCATGACTTGACCAACAGAAGTTTCAACATCCGTGATTGGGCCAAAAAAAAAATCTCGCAATATGACTAAACAATTTTACAAAATTTCTGAGTGAATGAACCCCAAAATTATTAACATTTTATTCGTGATACGACCGAGAATGTTGACAATAATTCATTCGCCGTTTGGCAAAAATCCAGGGATCATTTGTTGACGACTCGACAACATTTTTATGAACGACATATCAGCGAGTTAAAAAAAAAAAGATTAACAAACACGTAATTTCTTTCGTTACTAATCAACGTGTATTTATCATTCGGTGTACATAAACATTCATAATTTGCTGATGTATAAAACACACTAACAAAATCCAATTCAAATTGACGCGAACACAAAAATAATTATTAGCACGCACACACACACACACATTACACTTAAGCATTTAAGAATGAGGCTGGTGTCTCCATGCACTATCCACCCAGGTGCAGTCCACAGCAGCTGACTAACTACCAGGAACTGAACTCACTACTTGGGTAAACAGAGGCATAAAAGGCTGTAAAAGAACAGGATTAAATCATTTCTGTCTCGAAGATGGGGTCACAATTTAATAAGCCGAACTTTGAAACCTCGGGAGTTATATACATATGTATATATACATGTAGAATCTACTGGTCACTTTTACCATACACATTGTGGCTATTAGAATTACATATGTATATATATGTATATACATACATAGATATATACAGTATAATATTATATATATATATATATATGTATATATACATAAATATAATATAATATATATATATACATATATATATATATATATATATATATATATATATATATATATATATATATATATACATAAATATATATATATATATATATATATATATATATATATATATATATATATATACATATATATATATATGTGTGTGTGTGTGTGTGTGTGTAAACTCAAATTGCACCACTGAAGCTAGAGCATCATACACATACATTAACTAATATTCAGTACAATGATTACACAAGAAACATTTCCAAATCAAAAGCACACAAATAAATACTTGAATCTTAAGCTAAACATGCCCCCCAAAAAATCTCACTTCTGAAGAAATCAACATAATTCAAGTCACCGGCTCTCTCTCTCAGCAACATTACCTGAAACTCTTGTAACTACAGTTTTTCAGAGAGAGAAAGACTGCCTTATCGACCCTCCTCCAACCTTCAATTAAGGGCAGGGAGACCAGGTATCGCCAGCAGCACAGGTAAGGTCCCTCAAGCACTACCTCTTGTGGTGCTGGGTTTGCCCTTTTACTTTTAAATCAGTAAAGTTTTATTATCGTGTTATTTTTTAGTGCCCATTCTCTCCTGTTGTCTTTTATGCCACTCTCTTATGTTTTATGCTTATTCTCTTTTGTTATCTTTTATGCCCATTCTATTACGTTATCTTTTATGCCATTCTCTTCTGTTATCTTTTATGTCCATTCTCTTCTGTTATCTTTTATGTCCATTCTCTTGTTATCTTTTATGTCCATTCTCTTCTGTCATCTTTTAAGCCATTCTCTTATCTTAATGTTTTATGCCTATTCTATTAGGTTACCTTCTATGTCCATTCTCTTATGATTATCTTTTATGCCATTCTCTTCTGTTACGTTTTATGCCCATTCCATTATGTTATCTTTTATGCCCAGCTCGATGAAAACCACAGGAGAGGATGAACCGCAGTTGCTGGAATTGGAATTGGAATATAAAATTTAGGCCACAGGCCAAGTGCTGGGACAAACAAGCTCATTCGGCGCTGAGAGGGAAACTGAGAGAGAAAAAGTTTGACAGGTGTAACAGAAGCCGCAGCTGCACAATGAGACAATTGTTAGGAGGGGGTGGAAAGCACGAAGGTGGAAAGCACGAAGGCAGGAAGAGCATATGAATGGAGGTCCAGTAAAATGAATGCAAGAGGTTGCAGGTAGGGGCCGAAGGGACGCTGCAAAGAACCTTAAGTAATGCCTACTGTGCAAAACTGCGGGCTCTGCATTTCTTAACGGGTCATCTGTGGTACATCAGGAAACAACTCATTATTATTCAGTGTACCTTCGTAACTAAGCATCTGTATATATAACGCTTGCTTTAAAAGCTATTATTTTCCATTTGACACAAGTTGGAATAGCAGTATTTCTATCATCGGAATAGCAGTATTTATATCACAGAAAGTGAATCAGTACTGGTAGTCACAGTAATAGAAGAGCTACTGAGGGAAAATACAACTAACACAAAATTATAATAAAAAAAATAAAAACTAAAACAACAGGAGCAAGGTATTCATATACACGCTGGTATCTGTGTTATAACTAAATAGGCGTGAGAGGAAATAAAAAAAAATTAGACAAAGTCAGCACACCGCCCAAATAAAATCCACAGACACACAAACACACACACACACACACACACACACACACACACACACACACACACACACACATATATATATATATATATATATATATATATATATATATATATATATATATATATATATAGAGAGAGAGAGAGAGAGAGAGAGAGAGAGAGAGGATACTGTAGATATATAAGATGCCAAGTATACTATAATATTCGTGTCCACGCACGTGCGCGTATACTCTAGACAAGCGTGAAATTTAAGACTGCGCTATTATTATTTATTCTTTGAAGTTCTGCTTTGATCACTACCGCTCAACAGAGAGAGAGAGAGAGAGAGAGAGAGAGAGAGAGGGAGAATAGAATGCTATCCGGGTTGGTAATAAACCAATCAGGGTCATCTTTAAGAAGAAAGATATGAGGAGAAAGAGCGCAGGAGGAGGAGAGAACCTTGGCTCACGTTCGGAACTTCTTCAACTCTTTCAAAATCTTTTCTTCACCTCTTCTTGACACGTGAGGGTCTGCCTGCTCTCTCTCTCTCTCTCTCTCTCTCTCTCTCTCTCGCTCTCTCTCTCTCTCTCTCTCTCTCTCTCTCTCAGTGAGGGGAGAATTTAGACTGTTTTCCAGTCTTCTCAAGGGCCGTCAGTGAAAGGTCGTTCGCTAGTTGTTTGAACGTATTAGATTTAAAGTTAGTTGTTCTTTTGAGCACCTGATCACCATCGCCTTATACAGCAAATTAGAACTGGTTCTTTCGCGTCTCTTAAGTGGGAGTCGCCACAAAGGTGTCGAACAATCTTACTTCCTATTCGTCCTTTATTTTGTTTTACCAAGGATGAGACAATTTGTCATCGGTGAATAAACAAGACAAAATGCGCCGAAGAAATCGAGCTTTCTGTACGGCGTATAATGTTGTACGAGCCGCGGTCCACTGTAAAATTTACTAGTTAAGGAAAGTCAGTTTTATTGTCAATTACATGAAAGAATATTTACGAGTTTTGTTAATTTCAGCTCGAGATGCATGCAGAACGCACTGTTGTGGACCTTCGGATATATTTATATGTATATACATACATACAAGATACATACATACATACATATATATATACGTATGCATAACTGAATCACGAAAATATGGAACGTGATGAATATATAAATAAAGATAAAATCCACGAAGGAAACGGAAACACTGGGGTGCTGCGAGGCCTTTCGACACTTACGTCCTTTACTTAGCAGACTCCAGTGTTTCCGTTTCCTTCGTGGATTTTATCTTTATTTATAAATATATATATATATATATTTATGTATATATATATAATAACTTCATCTAAGGTGTTTCATAAAAGGATTACGAAGCCCATCCCATCATTATGAACTGTAGGACACAAAATAAAAGAAAATTATCCGACCCCTTCCAATGGAATGGCGGAGAGAAGGTCTTCACTGGAAATCCATCAAAGGAAAGCGAAGGTCTGCTCCTCAGGGAAGTTGTTGAAGTCTTCTATAATGCTATTTACGTTTAAGCGGAAAACTTTACAGTTATCTTCCGGCTTTCATTTTCCCGTTGCGATTAAACCCAGGCCGTATTGGGTAAAGTTTAACTTTAGGCTGGTCGGAACACACCTGAGCTTTCGATTCGTGAAACTGATCAGCGTTTGGTCTGGTTACTATTTGGATGGGTGATCACCAATGAATTTTACTTTTAAATGTGTCTGAAACGTAAGCTATCATTGCATACGTCTATACAAGGTACCTGGCCTATCAAAACCAACGCAAAAATCAGTTCTTAGAAAAATCGAACACGGGTTTGGTCACTATTTGGATGGGTGATCACTACTGAATTCTAGATGTATCTGAAACGTAAGCTTTCATTGCATATGCCTGTACAAGGTACTTGGCATTTCAAAACCAACTAAAAAATAAGTTCTAATAAAAATTAACACGGGTCTGGTCATTTTTTGGATGGGTGGTCACCAACGAATTCCAAATGCCTGTGGAATTTAAGCTTTAATTGCATTTGTTTATACAAGGGGACTGACCGGCCATAACCACCCCACAACTCGCTTCTTAGGAAAACTAACAAAAATAACAACCGACCGTAAGAGACCTTAAAAGTCACTGTAAGTAGCAGTGGCTTTAGATGAGGCCTAAAATGCCTACGAAATACGAGGAAATTCCCTGTAAGGTTTCACTCCTGGCACGGCGAGTTCTGACGAAGTCAGGTCATAGGCATAATCACTTTCTCTTCCTTTTGACTGTGACGAAAATTTCGGTTTACATTAAATACTGTTCTACTAGAATGAGAATGCTGGGTTAGCTGGGTTAGTTACTGATGGGTTTTCTTTACTCAAATATTCTAGGTCATTGATGAGCAACACTATTTTAAATTCACCACATAAAATTACATAAAACTATAATGGCAATAGCAATAGCTATATATATATAATATATATATATATATATATATATATATATATATATATATATATATATATATAAAACAGACGTGACCTTCTACAAAAGTAACATTTGGAAAAATGAAACAGAGAGTATGGACCTCAACGGTTTCATCTATTAGGACACACAAACAAACACACAAACAAACACACACACAAACACACACACACCACACACACACACATATATATATACCTATAACCATTCTTACACGATTTTATATACCAAACACCACAGGGAACAAGTCAAACACGGCTATAGATCCTGACCGTTGTCGGGTTTATTGCTGAGTAAGCCATCTTCACAAGATGCCTTATTTAGCAGGAAACCCGACACCGGTCAAAGCCTTAAAACCGTATTTCACTTCCTCCTGTGGTGTTTGAGATTATATATATGTGTATATGTATATATATAACTATATATATATATATATATATATATATATATATATATATATGTGTATATGTATATATATATATATATGTATGTATGTATATATATATATGTATATATATATATATATATATATATATATATATATATATATATATATATATATATATATGAAGCGAGTAGCCAAAAAGTGGTAAAAGTAGAAAAAAAAGGGCTGATTCTCTCTCTCTCTCTCTCTCTCTCTCTCTCTCTCTCTCTCTCTCTCTCTCTCTCTCTCTCTCTCTCTCACGTTTCCTAAATTTTGCCCTTCATTTTCTAGAGGTAAATTGCCCCTTTCCAGAGGAAATGACGATTTTCTAAAGGAAACGATCAGATTAGAAGAGGACGCCAAGACATCTACGGGAGAAAAATGTTTTCCGGACGAAATCTGGTGAAGAGTAAAAACAGTTCTAGTTTTTATTGTTTTTATTCTTTTACAGGCTTTACATTATGTGAATACACATATGTACGTATGTTTGTATGTGAATGTATTTATGCGTGTGTATACCACTACTCTGTGAACTCACAAAGCCACAGAAACAGGTTACGAACAAGGTGAAAGTATCCACAAACAAGCACACAGGATACAAATTACTGACATCATTTTAAACCCACTAACACTTCCATTAGGAAAGTCAGTCAAATCTGAGATACTAAATAAGTGTTTCAAGAAAGCCAAGACATTTCTGGAACTTCTTAACGCTTCTAGAGACTCTGCTGACGACTGTCTCTTAAGAATGAGGCGTAAACACACAGACACGTGCGCTACACGTCTGGTCTTCCAACCAGTAAAGCCAGGCAATGTTGATGAATTACCACCGAAGAACAATAATTGGAAAATTGTAAGATATTTTAAGAATCTGGTCTGGGAGGTAATAGGGCACCAAGAGGCCCAGGAAGCTAGCCAGGTAAGTAAAAGTTACATCGAACTTTTCATGTTTGATATCAGAGAGGCCAGTTCATATGTGAACTTGAAAAGGGGCTTATTAAGCACAGATGGAGAAAATGTATAAAGACCTCAGGTCATGCAAGGCGGTTTTCTGAGCTCACTTTTCAAGTAGCCTCATGGACAGAGAGAGAGAGAGAGAGAGAGAGAGAGAGAGAGAGAGAGAGAGAGAGAGAGTGTCTCGTGGTGCACATGACTCCAATTATCGTTGTGATGGAAGTACACGACAACTCTCGTCTTGACAATAACTTCTAACTTTAATCCTCCAGTTGCTACTCTTGTGACACTGGCCATTGCCTCGTACCTTTCTAGGTCCATAAGTCCCAGTGATACTCGTTTTTTTACAAGTAAGGACGTTAATCTACCTCTCAAGATTCCCCTTTTTCTGTACTTGGGGCCAACGTGAGTATATAAATTTCTAGGACAAGTTCATGGAACCACATTTAAGTTTTCGTTTAGTTTGTAAAACTGACGTTTACTCACCCACACGCGCTATCACTGAGTGACTGAATGCGTGTGAGGGTTAATGTCTTAGATTATCCAAATACTACGTCAGTGCTAAAGATTCAGTGAAGACTCAAATGGGCAATTAAGGTTTTATCGCACTAATACAAAATATACACATAAAAGGACTGAGAGCTAGGAGAAAACCAATCAGTGGTAGCTGAGCAAGGTCTATGTACTACAGGTCAACCAACCCACTGGTACACGTGAGATGCATCAACCCCGTGACGTCACGTGTACTCGTCAGTAACCACCAGAACCTATCATCTCGCATATGTGTTTATTAAATGTCGTCTGGACCTTAAGGGCATTTCATAATATTATTCCTAAGTTATGGGAAGGAAGAGAGTCCATGTGATCTACACAATCACTTCCAAATATAATGCTCTACCTGACCTTAGCTCTGGAAATAAAGTACTCACTAACAGGCACATGCATACGTACATACAGGAAAGAAAAGTGATATACCCACTGCTATATCACCTTAGCGTTTCTTAATATTACAGGCTGAATTTATATATGTTTTCATTCATGTATTAAAGCATCATATCATGACTTGCAGCCATAATCAACTCAAACTGATAGAGATAACAAAACCGCACCTCACATTTACTTTAGTGCCAAAAACGAACTTCTACCTGAAGCATTGCACTTTAACTGCACCATTCTTTAACTCCAACACCAAGACTACACCTGATCTTGAACCGCAGTATCAAAACCACACCTCAGTCTTAACTAATTATCAGAAATAAATCTAAACTATAACTGTAGAGAAAGGAAGACAAAAGAAGGGTGATGAAGGAAGAGAAGAAGGATACAGAATGTCGATTAAATTGGTTCGCGAAGTTTCAGAATAGAATGGGATTCGTATCCAATTACATCAAGACTACTTGCGAGATAAGGGTGAGGGTTGAAGGGCGCAGCTTGTGCAAGGGGAAAAGTGACCTCTATCTCTCTCTCTCTCTCTCTCACTCTCTCTCTCTCTCTCTATATATATATATATATATATATATATATATATATATATATATATATATATGTATATATATATATATATATATATATATATATATATATATATATATATGTAAAGAATTTAGAGAAATTGAAATGTTAAGAGGGAATTTTGGCTATTACTCACAACTCACAAAATATATATATATATATATATATATATATATATATATATATATATATATATATATATATATATATATATATTTATTTATTTATATACACACATATATGTGTGTGTGTCAGCTACCTCAGAACGTCTAAAAGAAAAAAGGTCCAATTTAAGACTGCAACTTGACATTTCGACTGTACGACACAGGTAAACTCTTAATCTCCAGGAAGGACGAGAAATCCACGACATATGTAAAAAAAAAATCTCGTACCCAGACCCCCTCCTTGCTGATCCTCCCCCTCCCCAGCCACCACTACGACCACCACCCCTACCCCTACCCCTCCCCTCGCCTCGTTCTTCTTCCTGAAGCGGAAGAGAAGTGAAAATTCCCGAAATGACATTCAATTTCGAAGAGTGAATTCCTAAACCAAATAGAGGCAGGGAACGTGTTGGGAATAAAACGCGATTCATAACGGCGTGAGAGATAGAGTGTCTTATAAAGTGTCTTATCAGCTGTGTGAAGAAGACGTGAGTGGATAACAGTTTTTGCGAAGGAACCCCAGGAGAAAATATTAACGTCCGAGCGTTTTGCGAGATGAAATATATGAACGCGTTTGAAAAGAGTGGGCGGTTCAGTGTGTGCGAGGGGTGAAAATCTAGATAGTAAATATGCCTTTTGGACACACACACTGTATGTATGTATATATATACATCTATATATATATATATATATATACACATATACATATATACATGTATATATATAAATATATATATATACGTCTGTGTGCAATATATATATATGTATATATTATATATATATTATATATATATATACGTATATGTATATATATGTATATACATGTGTGCAATATATATATATATATATATATATATATATATATATATATATATATATATATATATAGTGAGGATTGAGAGGGGTTCTATCGGCCGGTAGACATCAGTACGTTAGGGTGAAGGATCATTCCATTACTCCCTTTTTCAAGGTACTTTATTGTTGCTGTGACGTTTCCAGGACTAAAGTCCCATTTTCAATCTATAAAATTAGAAGTTAAAAGTTAAAATAAAAAAACTCGGACTAAAGATTATAAAAACTTTATACATATATACAAATAATATAAAAAGTAAGTACAAAGCATAGGGGAGGAGTAATACCATGTAAGGTGAAGGCACAGACCGAGGGGACTATTCGAGCCGGGTTCAGCTTTCTGACTTAAACTCAATGAGAGATACAGAGGTGTTGGAGGTTGATCAGCGTTTAACTGTGGAACTAGTTGGTTTAATAAAAAGTGTTTCCAAGATTGCTAAATATTGTTCATTAGGAGTTTAGCCTATAATTTTAAAATTATATGACACAAACTACAAAAGATTTTAAAATTATAGGCCAAACTCTAACGAACAATATTTAGCAATTTTGGAAACACTCTTTTATTAAACAACTAGTTCTGGTCAGTTAAACACCCAGTCTTCCTCAACACCTCTGTATCTCTCGTGAGTTTCCTCAACACCTCTGTATCTCTCATTGAGTTTTCCTCAACACCTCTGTATCTCTCGTGGGTTTCCTCAACACCTCTGTATCTCTCGTGAGTTTCAACACCTCTGTATCTCTCGTGAGTTTAAGTCAAGCTGGAACCCGGCCCGAATAGTCACTCGGTCTGTGCCTTTCAGCACCTTATGGCAGCTACTCCTCCCTATCCTTTGTACTTTACTTATATTATTTGTATATATGTATAGTTTTTTTTATATTATTTGTATATGTATAGTTTTTTTACTTACTTTAGTCCGAAAGTTTTTATTTTAACTTTTAACTTATTTTTATAGTTGAAAAATGGACTTTATCGCAGCAACAATAAAGTACCTGAAAAGGAATAATGGAATGATCCTTCACCTTAACGTACTGATATATATATATATATATATATATATATATATATATATATATATATATATATATATATATATATATATATATATATATATATACATATATATATATATATATAAATATATATATATATATATATATATATATATATATATATATATATATATATATGAGAGAGCTAGTATAGAAAGAGAGCAACTGTAAATATAAACGGTAAAATGACTAGCAAGTTATTGGGACATTTCATGCTTATACCTCTAAATGATTAACTTCAAAACACATTTACACTTACTGTCTTTTCACCTGGCATACAATAACACCTTCATAAACAACAGCTTACTGAATAATTTCAAACATAACACCTCCCCCCCGCCCCCGCGACGATGAAAAGAAAAAATGGGAAGCCAAAATAAATAAATAAAACAATCAAGGAAAAACAACCGCGTCGAACAAAATAACAACAATAACTCACAGGCCACCAAATCTGATAAATAAAACACTCCAACAAAGAAACAACACGCCCTCCCCACCAAAGCTACTCAAGATATAAAAGGATAAATAAATGTTTTTATTTTTTTTTTGACGTAAGGAACACACGTTTTACTTCGTGAGACAACGTGAGGCGACACGCCCGGTGGAAAGACTTCGCTTGTTTACCTGAAGCATTGTTTTTCCAATTTGAAAATCCTACAATCTTAGGATTTTATTCTTGCGGCGATTCGTTCCCCATTATTCTGGATCTAGACACTTCCTCAGTTCTGGAGAAAAGTTTGATTTCAGTCTAACAGTCTGGATCTAGACACTTCCTTAATTCTGGAGAAAAGTTTTATTTCAGTCGTATGTGTCCATTCATTCCACAATATTCTGGATCTAGACACTTCCTTAATTCTGGAGAAAAGTTTTATTTCAGTCGTATGTGTCCATTCATTCACAATATTCCGGATCTAGACACTTCCTTAATTCTGAGGGAAAAGTTTGACTTCAGTCTTATGTGTCCATTCATTTCCACATTCTGGATCTAGACACTTCCTTCATTCTGGAGAAAAGTTTGATTTCAGTCTTATGTGTCCATTCATTCCACATTCTGGATCTAGACACTTCCTTCATTCTGGAGAAAAGTTTGATTTCAGTCTTATGTGTCCATTCATTCCACATTCTGGATCTAGACACTTCCTCAGTTCTGGAGAAAAGTTTTATTTCGGTCTAATAATCCATTCATTCCACATTCTGGATCTAGACACTTCCGTAATTCTGGAGAAAAGTTTGATTTCAGTCTTATGTGTCCATTCATTCCACATTCTGGATCTAGACACTTCCTCAGTTCTGGAGAAAAGTTTTATTTCAGTCTTATGTGTCCATTCATTCCACATTCTGGATCTAGACACTTCCCTTCATTCTGAGAAAAGTTTTATTTCAGTCTTATGTGTCATTCATTCCACATTCTGGATCTAGACACTTCCTTCATTCTGGAGAAAAGTTTGATTTCAGTCTTATGTGTCCATTCATTCCACATTCTGGATCTAGACACTTCCTCAGTTCTGGAGAAAAGTTTGACTTCAGTCTTATGTGTCCATTCATTCCACATTCTGGATCTAGACACTTCCTTCATTCTGGAGAAAAGTTTGATTTCAGTCTTATGTGTCCATTCATTCCACATTCTGGATCTAGACACTTCCTTCATTCTGGAGAAAAGTTTGATTTCAGTCTTATGTGTCCATTCATTCCACATTCTGGATCTAGACACTTCCTCAGTTCTGGAGAAAAGTTTTATTTCAGTCTAATGTGTCCATTCATTCCACATTCTGGATCTCGACACTTCCGTAATTCTGGAGAAAAGTTTGATTTCAGTCTTATGTCCATTCATTCCACATTCTGGATCTGGACACTTCCTCAGTTCTGGAGAAAAGTTTTTATTTCAGTCTTATGTGTCCATTCATTCCACATTCTGGATCTAGACACTTCCGTAATTCTGGAGAAAAGTTTTATTTCAGTCGTATGTGTCCATTCATTCCACAATATTCTGGATCTAGACACTTCCTTAATTCTGGAGAAAAGTTTTATTTCAGTCGTATGTGTCCATTCATTCCACAATATTCCGGATCTAGACACTTCCTTAATTCTGGGGAAAAGTTTGACTTCAGTCTTATGTGTCCATTCATTCCACATTCTGGATCTCGACACTTCCGTAATTCTGGAGAAAAGTTTTATTTCAGTCTTATGTGTCCATTCATTCCACATTCTGGATCTAGACACTTCCTTCATTCTGGAGAAAAGTTTGATTTCAGTCTTATGTGTCCATTCATTCCACATTCTGGATCTAGACACTTCCTTCATTCTGGAGAAAAGTTTGATTTCAGTCTTATGTGTCCATTCATTCCACATTCTGGATCTCGACACTTCCTTAATTCTGGAGAAAAGTTTGATTTTCAGTCTTATGTCCATTCATTTCCACATTCTGGATCTAGACACTTCCTTAGTTCTGGAGAAAAGTTTGATTTCAGTTTAATGTGTCCATTCATTCCACATTCTGGATCTAGACACTTCCTTAATTCTGGAGAAAAGTTTGATTTCAGTCTAATGTGTCCATTCATTCCACATTATTCTGGATCTAGACATTTCTTTAATTCTGGAGAAAAGTTTGATTTCAATCTTATATGTCCATTAATTCCACATTCTGGATCTAAACACTTCCTTAATTCTAGAGAAAAGTTTGATTTCAGTCTTATATGTCCATTCATTCTCCATTATTCTGGATCTAGACACTTCCTTAATTCTGGAGAAAAGTTTTATTTCAGTCTTAAAAGTCCTCATTCCACATTATTCTAGATCTAGTCACTTCCTTAATTCTGGAAAAAAAGCTTGCGTTTGTGCTGTGTCATCACTCGTGAGACATTAAAAGAAAAGGGATATTGCTCATTAGTCCAGCTAGAATAAAGATAAAAGTTTCAATATAATAAAGTCAATTATGCCATCTAGGCATATTTTCTCTCCTAGGAAATTTCTATTGAAGTTAAGGCATTATTTGCTCAGACAATCTTTTTTACACAGAATTTGAATCACTCTAATACTACTTTTCCTTTTCAGGTAGGCTTCTCAAAAATAAGGAAAGATTATTCACGTTCCTTTTCCATTTACTTATTATAGTCGACAGGCCGTTTCCTCGCCTATCGGCGGCGTCTTCAGGAATAATTTACAAATTGATATAAACAGTTTTTATTATTTGCCAAGTCCACACGTTGTAATAAAAACTGTTTATGCCAATTAGTAATCTATTCCTGAAGACGCCGCCGATAGGGGAGGAAACGGTCCATATACTATAATGAGTAAATGGAAAGAAAAGTAAATATTTCTTTTTTTTTATTCCTGAGAAACTTGCCTGACAAGGAAAAGAAGAAATACAGACTGATTCAAAGTCTAAATAAAAAGATAGTGTCTGAAAATAATGCCGTAAATCCAATAGAAATTGCACAAAATCAATTAATCAGAACTGAATGAAGACATAATCTAACAGATGCCCCTTTATAATTACTTTGACCTTGCAGACTCAATTAATGAAAATTCTGAAAATGAAAGCTTTCCATGAATACGCACAATAAAACCAAGTTACATAACAAAACTCCGTTAACAAATGTTTATCGTTGTGGTTTTAAGGGGAGCGACTACATAAAAAGAACAATCCTGTTGGATTTACGTGCACTCGTAAAAAGTATTCTACCCAGTACGTTGTTAAGGAGAAATGGAGATAAACACGGTTAGAGCTGCGGAATGGAAAGACAGAAGAATGAGTCGTAGTGTCTGAATCAAGGATTATGAAATGCAGACGATATATAAGTATTAAGCCTTTATAGTTCAGAGTATCTTGATTAAAGAGTATTAAATGCACATAATAACCTGAGTATTAAATGCAAATAATCATTATGAGTATTTTAATTCAAAAAGCATTAAATACAGATATTTAATATTATTTTGATAGAAGGCATTTAAATGTAGATAAACAGAGTATTTAAATCAAAATACATCAAGAATATTACATGAACACTTTTCTCAGAAGTTTTAATCCAAAACTTATACACAGATGCCTCAGGGTATATTAATCAAGAGTTTTAACCCAACACTTCTATAAAGACGCCTCAGGGTATATTAATCAAAAGAGTTTTAATCCAACACTTATATACAGATGCCTCAGGGTATATTAATCAAAAGACTGCTGAATGCAGATGATTCCGAGAATTTTAATCAAAGACATCTGAATGCAGACGGTTCCCATAATTTAAAGCAACTTGAGTATGAAATGCAATGACCCTGGGTATCTCAATCCACAAGTGTTAAATGTGGAAAACGGTATATCAGGGCTACGTTAAATTGGAAGAGAAATACCTCAGGGATTTTTACTTAATACACGGTCTTCGAACAAGATGGGGAAAACTACACAAGGGTAATTACAAGCAAAATAGGGTTGTAAAGCTTGATAACCAAGATGGTATAAATAAATGTACATCTGAAGAAGAAATGAAAGAGAAAGTAAGTCACGACTGGGGATGTGTTAAAGAAGTAATTAAGAATTGAGTGTTCGGAGGAAAAAGAAAAGTAGATGAGTCATCAAAGAAGTGTTAGAGAGTTTGATGAAATCAAGTTCTTGTGAATAGTTAGTACGAAAATCCGCAGCTCAAAACAACAATGTATATCCACAATGCCACGAATTTGATTGCGGACAGAAAGATGATGATTACGATAAAATGAGATACATAAGAAACCGGTAAAAAATGCGCCAAAGTTTTTTTCGGCGCAATCGAGTTTTCTGTACAGCGTATAATGCTGTATAAAACTCTCACCCACGGTCCATGAAACTCTCAGCCGCGGCCCATGAAACTTTCACCCACGGCCAGGTGGTTGCCTGTTGTTGTTGCCACCTGTAGCGGTGCCAGACGCGATCTTATTGCTACAACCTTAAATAAAATCAAAATTATTGGAGCTAGAGGGCTGCAATTTGGTATGTTTCATGATTGGAGGTGGATGGTCAACATAACAATTTGCAGCCCTCTAGCCTCCAGTAGTTTTTAAGATCTAAGGGCGGACAGAAAAAGTGCGGACGGACAGACAAAGCCATCTCAATAGCTTTCTTTTACAGAACACCAAAAAGCAACACTAGAATTAAGACCAATGAGCAGTTCATTAGAATGAAGGTCGAGTCAAAAAATCCTTTAATTTCAAGGGACCGAAAAAGCGAGGTATATTGAGTTTCTCATTACTCCGCTTACTGTCAAACACGTCAGCCAAAAGGGTAGAATTTGCCTCTGAACAGTGAGTGACAAGGCAATCTGGTTTAGGGAAAGGATTGACTGTTTAGCCGACGTAATAAAGATTTTTTCCCGTCATTGTATACACAATAAAGTTCACATTACATATATATATATATATATATATATATATATACTCATATATATATATATATGTGTGTGTGTGTGTGTGTGTGTGTGTGTGTGTGTGAGTGAGTGAAGTGTGATAGAAGTAATCTGACACACACTCACGTGTGGGCTTCAACTTAAATTCTAACTCATATCAGGATCAGACCAGGGTCTTTCAACTGTGGTTCAGTTACCCGGGCTCTTGGCTTTCGGGTTCGACCCCTATGTGAGTCACAAATTTAAATATAAATATATATAATATATATATACTGTATATATATATATATGGTGTGTGTGTGAGTATGTACCATATTGTAACTATCTTTAAACGAAGACCTCTCTTAGAATCAGCCCACAAATTATATTTTAGAGGGCGGGAAAAAACTTGAAACAATTTCAGTTTCCATTTAGGGAAAAGCCTAAAATATAATTCCCCTTGAGACTTTATTATCATCAGCCACAACACTTTCTAATTGAATTAGTACTGTTCTTTTGCTAGAAAAAGGAAGAGTCAAGTTTCACGCACTAATCATAACGAGAGAGAGAGAGAGAGAGAGAGAGAGAGAGAGAGAGAGAGAGAGAGAGAGAGAGAGAGAGAGAGAGACATTAAATTAAAGTATGCCTTAGTTTACCAGACCACTGAGCTGATTAACAGCTCTAGAGAGGAAAAGTGGAATGTTCAAATTAGGTCAGTCTAAAAATGCATTCATCATTACAAGATTAAGGACAGGAGAACGAAAAATGTAAAAACGTATTGCAAAAATGAAAAAAGAATTCCGAATAAAATGTCTGAAATACTGCTTGGAAATGAAAATGTCCAGCATGATGTTTTGCATTATAAAAACAGAAAATACATATTTCATCTCTTCGCTTCGAATCTAAAATGAATTATGCGGATTCTGTTCGCTTTTTCGCTACGTTTCATCATACAGCGTGCGTTCCTTTTACACCTCAGTTATTTTCAACTCGGCTTCCGTGTGAATACCATTACATTTTTTTTTTACTATTTTGCTTCTTTATTTTACGTTACCATTTATTCTTGCTGAGAGAACCTTTAAGGAAAAGGTGTCAATAGCTTTTTTCCTTGATTAATGTTGAGGAAAGCGAGTAACTCAGGAAATACAGAGGAATGCAGAGGACTCCACATTCTGAATGGGAATACAGAGGAATGCAGAGAACTCCACATTCTGAATGGGAATACCATCACTTTTTTTATTTCTTTTTTTTTGTACTGTACAATAGTTTTTATTCTCTCTAAAACATTTAAATGAAAAGGTGTCAATAGCCTGATTTTTTTTTTTTCAATGTTGAGGAAACCGAATAACTCAAGGAAAACAGGAATGCAGAGAATTCTGCTTTCTGATAAGGAATACCATTACTTATTACTTATTTCATTTTTTGTATTTTAAATTATCATTTATTCTTGCTAAGAGAACCCTTTACAAAATGTCAATAGCTTGTTTTCTTAATTAATGCTGAGGAAATTGAATAACTAAAGAAATACAGAGGAATGCAGAGAATTCCCCATTCTGAGATAGAATCTCCACAAACCAATTTCTTTTACTCCAAAAAGAAGTTGGGTTTGCGGCTCGGTTTGCATATCTGTTTGTCAACATGACTACCCAAAAGATTTGAGTAGATTTTTACGAAAATTTTCTTACTGTGGGCCTCGTTACCGGCAACGTATAATGGGATTTTGGGAGAGATACAAATTTAACGTTTCGGGTAAAAGACACTTTAGATGGGGTGGTAAGAGTGGACTGCTCTGTTTTGGACAGGCTTACAGCCTCCGAAAGCTCTTCTTTATTAGCTGTAATAAACAAGTCTACTGAAAAGGTTCCCTTTACGGTTATATTAAGAAAAAAAACATTCATAATAAATTATCTCAAAGAATGGGTACTCTTAAGGAAACAAAATCAAGCTTTAACAACTTTTTCAAAATTCGATTTTCAGAAGTAAAGTTAACTTTTAGGAACTGGAACTGGAATATAAAATTTAGGCCAAAGGCCAAGCGCTGGGACCTATGAGGTCATTCAGCGCTATAAGGGAAATTAAGAGCAGAAAGGTTTGAAAGGTATAACAGAAAGAAAACCTCGCAGTTGCACTGTAAAACAAAATTTAATGTTAGGAGAGGGTGGAAAGTAAGATAGAAGAGAGAGAAAATGAACAGAGGTACAGTATAAGGAATGAAAAGGGTTACAGCAAGGGGCAGAAGGGACGCTGCAAAGAACCTTAAATAATGCCTACGGTACTCCGTGTGAGATGCACTGATGGCACTACCCCCATACGGGGAGGAAACAAAATTATGCTTCAACAACTTTCAAAATTCGAATTTCGGAAGCAGAGTCAAACTTTAGGGGTAAAGATTTAAACTTCGCGCCTAAGACTTGAACTTCAAACGACAGTGAATCTTCAGGAGATTCACAGTAAACAAACCACAAGAGTAAAGGCTTAACATCTGGTAAGATTCAAACTTCCGGAGTAAAGAGATGAAGTTATTAACTGGAATTAAACTTTGAGATCAGAAGTAAACTTCAGGAGTAAGAAGCTATTCGAACTTCAGAAGTAAAGGCTTCGAAGTTTACAAACAGAGTTAAACTTCAGAAGTTGTGCCGAAGGTCAGAAGTCAAGATGAACTTCAAGAATAAAAGGATAAACTCCATCGGTTGAAAAGACGCGTTAGTCCTGTGATGGACATAAAGACCTTCTCTCTCACTTGCAAAAGAAGAAAAGAAGAAGAGAAAGGAGAGAGAGACCTGACACATACCAAATACACAACCAAAACTCCCAGTTCAATTTCCCTTCATTCGGACTTTTTAATTTAATTAAGGGTTCGAAAGTCCATTTCAGAATTCGCGAGCAAACTATTTAATGTCTTGGTTACCATCTTCAACTTTGCTCGAACGTAATTAGCAGAGATATTTTTATGTGTGTGTGTGTGTGTGTTTGTCGGAGAAGGAAGGGGAGGGGGGGTTATGGCCTTACTCCCAGCTCGGTTCTCGCCAGGGAAAGACAAAAGGTCCAAATATTCCAGTAAGTTTCACATCAACAATGTCACTAGTGCGAGTACAACCCTCTAGGTGGTAATATACGAGAGAGTCTAGAGGGCAACTCGCACTCCAGTCTACCCGTAGAATATCGCTGTCACTCACAGAAGACATATTTGGATAAACAGTATTTTCATTACATTTCAAACATCTAATAGCCAATATTCTTATTTAAAAAAAACACATACACACATACAAGGATTTATATGAAATATCCCTACAAGGCCATTCACATGCTCAGCAAGTTCCCAAAGAACAATAATGTCCTTGTATTAAAAGAGAAAAACAAAGGGAAATAGAAAATTTAGATAAAATTCACAAAATAACAATCATCAACAAGAGCTATGGACCCCCTTAGAACTCAGGAGGAGCCAAGTCTTGAAATAATGCATGGTAAGACCTATCCTGAAGATTAGGATTTCTGGTAGGTTTACTTCCCTTATTTCATCAATTAAAATCAAGTCAGTCTTCCACCATCTAAGCAAAGCTTTCGCATTTACTCTACAGAATTTCATCATTTTTAACAAATCAATTTCTTTCTCGGCAGTGATTAATAAACAGAAGTCTCTTCTTTAACGTTTTAAATTAAATCTTTCCTACGTTTCTTAAAAATAATCTTCATTTCCATTTTAAAATCAGTCTTTTTCCTGCATCCCTAAAATCAGTCTTGACTTTCCCAGTTTCCTAAAATCAATCTTCTTTTATTTTATTAAATCAATCTTCCTTTCCCACGTTTAATACATTGTTCTTCTTTGTCGTTGTCCTAAAACAATCGATCAGAAAATAAAACCAATCTGATATGGATCACGTTTCCAAAATCAATCTTGACATTCAGGTTTCCAAAGAATATCTTCTTTCCCACGTTTCCTAAAAAAAAAAAAAAATTACAGGTTTCCTAAAATCAGGGCTTTCCCAGAGAAACCAAATCAGTCTTCTTTCCCGCATTGTTTAAAGTCAATCTTCCTCTTCTACGTTTGAAGGTTTGAGGTTCCTTAATTTCCCTTTCCCGTTTCTAACATCATTTAGTTTCTAAATCAGATCTTCTTTCCCACAGATATTCCTAAAATCAATCTTCATGTATTTTTAATCAACAGGGGAACACAATCTTCCTCCCCCACTTTCCAAAATCAAATGTAATAAACTGGTTTCCAGAATCCTAAAATAAATGCTTCATCAGAGATTCCTAAAACAATCTTCATTTCCCATGCTTCTAAAACCACAGAATATTTAGTTTCCTAAAATCAGTCTTCTTTCCCACGTTTCCTAAAATCAGTCTTCTTTCCCACGTTTCCTAAAATCAATCTTCCTCTCCTACGTTTCCTAAAATCAATCTTCCTTTCCCACGTTTCCTAAAATCAATCTTCCTTTCCCACGTTTCCTAAAATCAATCTTCTTTCCCACGTTTCCTAAAATAAATTTTTTCCCGCGTTCCCTAAAATCAATCTTCCTTTCCCACGTTTCCTAAAACATTCTTCATTTCCCACGTTTCCTAGAATCAATCTTCTTTCCCACGTTTCCTAAAGTCAGTCTTCTTTCTCACGTTTCCTAAAATCAATCTTCCTCTACCGTTTATAAATATAATCTTCCTTTCCCGTTTCCTAAAATCAATCTTCTTTCCCGATTTCCCTAAAATCAATGTCCTTTATACGTTTTCTAAAATCAATCTCCCTTTCCCACGTTTCCTAAAATCAATCTTCCTTTCTATATATTTCTAATATATCAATCTTCTTTCCCGTTTCCTAAAAGTCAATCTTCCTTGGGAATTGATATATAAAATACATTGTAAATTTCCCACGTTTCATAAAATCAAGAAATAAAGTAACGTTGAAGTAAATTGTCAGGTTTTCCTTTCCAAAGGTTTAAAACAACCAAGCTTCATTTCCCACGTTTCCTGAAGCAACATTTGAATTCCCAGAACCTAAAAATATCTTCTTTCCCACGTTTAGAAAATGCAAATTTTCTTTAAATTCCCTAACGTAATATATATAATAATCTTCTCTGTAGAAATGTCGCTTAACGCTATCAAGTGTTTTTCATTTCCCACCTTGGTACGATAATGCCGAAGGGGTTATATAAGATTGCCCTAAATGAATTGGTATCGTCGGGTTTCCAAAACCACTTGAAGCGTTTTCGTTCTTTGAACAGGTTTCGTGTCAAGGTTCGCTCTAAGATACCAATTAAATTTATAGCAATAAAATAACAATTCCTCTTCGGCCCACAATTCGTCGGAACGTTACATGA
Source organism: Macrobrachium rosenbergii (assembly GCF_040412425.1). Classification (NCBI taxonomy): domain Eukaryota; kingdom Metazoa; phylum Arthropoda; class Malacostraca; order Decapoda; family Palaemonidae; genus Macrobrachium; species Macrobrachium rosenbergii. The sequence goes on along the minus strand of NC_089796.1, from coordinate 14,429,893 downwards.
GGTAGCGTGAATAAATATTTGCTTACTCATTTGTCCAAAGCTTTTCAATCAACGACAGCAACACAAACAGAACAAAGTACAAAAGTCTGGCTCATCTATATAACGGAGAAGTTCAATCAACTTGCCTCCCTTTGGCAGCTACCGTTCAACCTCTTCAATTACGGAAGCTCAAAGACTCGGGAGAATTGTCCTTCGCAGTCTATAATTGGTGGCATACAACGGAGATATACCTGGCACGTGGAAAACAGTTTAAGTTATACATTTTAATAGTTCTTAATGATTATTAACACAAAAGACCTGTATATAAATATATATATAAATATATAAAATGTTTACATTCTTTTAGATCTGCATTTATTATATGAGTTCGAAATAGTCGTCTATATATATATATAACTTGCTGGATATATTTGATGATATATGAAAATTTTTATCACACCAAGATTTATATGCATTCAGCCATTCAGCGCTTGCCACAGTAAACCAGTAGCTACTGGTTGGACATCCCAGCTCGGAAAATGGAGGAGGAATTTTTAAAGTGAAAACGGCTGGAAGTGGATGGTCTCGATCCCGGTCACGGTAACCTTACAGCGACTCCTGCAACTTGTCAACGGGGATAGCATAAAAGGTCATTATGAATTGGACCTGGAACAACAATATATATATAGATATATATATATAGACGATAGATCTGACTAGATAGAAAGATGTAGATAGATAAATGCTTTTCGTTCTAAGCAAGTTATAAATGGGATGTAGTTACGCCATACTCCCACGTGCTATTATCCAAATTAGTGGAATGTCAATGTATTTACTGCTTGGAAACGGGTATACAAATAGTGTAACCTAGATAAGGAAAAATAATAACGTCCCTAATCCTCTTTATAACAATGGTGGTGATAATTCATAAAACTATTTCTATATATAATAAAAATATTATTGTAATGACCCGAAGTGGGCCGTTATGCAGGTTCTTTAACATACTCAGAGGCGGGGCTGTCATGACTGACGGCAGATACAACAAACAAAGGAGGAGAAAAAACAAAAACAATAAAATGAGCTTAAATTAATTTATTTTAAAAATTTACAAGTGAGTCAGGTCTGGTAAAAGATAAAAATCATAAATACAAAATGGCAGCAAAACAAAATCAAGTTAAATGAACAATTAACTAAAAAAACAAAATCAAGTTAAAAAAAAAGGCAAAATAAACAACAGCAGGCAAAAAAAAAAACAAACATAATCCTCCATCGGGGCACCAAGACAGCCCTCAGCTGCACAAAAGGGACAAGAACCCATCAACCAGAATACCCGATGGAGACGTCAGGACAGCCTCAATGTCATCAAAGATGAGCAGCCGTGGTCACCACGACTACTCATGGTCACCTCCACCTCTCGACGTGCTCCACTTCGTAAGGCGTGCTCCAATTTGCTGCTCAAAACCTCGACCAACGTCGACTCAAAACTGCCTCCGCTGCTGCTGCCACTGCCGCTACTTCCGCTGCCCTGGGCCAGACCCGACTGACGAAAGAAAAAGCGGCAGCTCACCGACAAAGAACATCAAAACAAAAAAAAACTTAAAGGTAAGGGAGCAGCAATCCACAAAGGGAACGAGCGGGGAAAACCAGCAGTTCCGCAAAACCATCACTTAACGTGACACCTCACCTAAAAGGAAAAAAAAAAAATTATTATTTTTTTTTTACATCATGCTCCTCAATGCCGTAACAACCTCTGCCAGCCAAAAACAGAGCTTATCGTGTCACGGTCGCCATTATGGCGACCCGAGGGCCGTTATGCAGGTTCTTTAACATACTCAGGATGGGGCTGTCATGACTGACGGCAGATGCAACAAACAAAGGAGGAGAAAACAACAAAACAATAAAATAAGCTTAATAATTTATTTTTAAAATTTACAAGGAGTCAGGCCTGGTAAAAGATAAAAACCATAAAAAACAAAATGCAGCACAAAAAACTGCTAAATGAACTCTAAAACAAAATCAGTTAAAAAAAAAGGCAAAAATAAAACAACAGCAGGCAAAAAAAAAACCAAACATACGTCCTCCATCGGGGCACCAAGACAGCCCTCAGCTGCACAAAAGGGACAAAACCCACCAACCAGAAAACCCCATGGAGACGTCCAGGACAGCCTCACGCTGTCATCAAGATGAGCAGCTCGTGGTCACATCGACTACTCATGGTCACACCCACCTCTACGTCGTGCTCCACTTCGTAGGCGTGCTCCAATTGCTGCTCAAAAACTCGACCAACGTCGACTCAAAACTGCCTGCTGCTGCTGCCACTGCCGCTACTTCCGCTGCCCTACCAGACCCGACTGGATGAAAGAAAACGGCAGCTCACCGACGAGAACATCAAAACAAAAAAACTTGGTAAAGGAGGCAGCAATCACAAAGGGAACGAGCAGGGAACCAGCAGTTCCGCAAAACCATCATAACGTGACAATATATATACACACACATTCACGTATATATATACATATGTGTATATATACATACATACATATATGCAATAATAACTATATAATTATTTGATATATACTTGATTTATTGTTTGTGCATTTACCCATACAATACGTATACACCTCTGAAAACACAAGATCTGACAGCGTAAGAAACCGTCAGTAGTTTGTAAGTGTTTAATTTTATATATATATATATATATATATATATATATATATATATATATATATATATATATACATACATATATATGTATATATATATTATATATATATGTATATATACAGTATATATACGAAAGTATTTCAAAGCTATACGAGTATTTTTCCAAAATATTACGATCGTTACCAGGAAGGGGCCTTCTCTTAGGAACGGACTCGAAGCCATGTACAAAAAAATTAATTAAAATCAAATAAAATACATTGAATAAATAACAAACTTAATGAAAGGGAGTTCCCATTACGGAAAAGCCTACAATATAATTCCCCTGGAGACTTTATTATCATTAGCCACAGCACTTTCTAATTAACTTAGTACTGCTCTCCCTCGTTCAAAAAATGAAAGCTGAAGTTCTACACGGTAATGTGAGAGAGAGAGAGAGAGAGAGAGAGAGAGAATAGGGTGTAGCCAGCTGTATTTTATAATATAATACCAGCTCCACAAAAGTTTTTACCTTAGAGAGAGAGAGAGAGAGAGAGAGAGAGAGAGAGAGAGAGAGAGAGAGAGAATAGGGTACAGCCAGTTGTATTTTATAATACCAACTCTACAGAAGTTTTTCCCTTAGAGAGAGAGAGAGAACAGGGTGCAGCCAGTTGTATTTTAGGACATACCAACACCACAAAGGATTTTATTTTAGAGCCAGTTAGAGACTTACCACTCCACAGAGGATTTTACCTTAGAGAGAGAGAGAGAGAGAGAGAGAGAGAAACATGGTGCAGCGAGAGTTGTATTTTATATGACATACCAACTCCACAGAGGTTTTTACCTTAGAGAGAGAGAGAGAGAGAGAGAGAGAGAGAGAGAGAGAGAGAGAGAGAGAGAGACCAATTAGACTAAGTACTACTAAAACGCATTTTATCGTTTCACCAGCATTGGCAGAGTAATGAGAGGGTATATACAAAAGGAAAATGCTTTGAAAAAACATATGTAACCCAAAATAACAGTTGGAAATTAAAAGCTTTGATTTTAAAACGAAACAAAATTAAACATACATTTCATCTCTTTTCTGTGAATCGAATGTGAAATATGCAAATTCCGTTCATTCCCTTAAAACCTGCAATTACAATGCATTCATCCATTTACAATTCGGATCTTACGCTTTAATTAGATTTTTTTATTTCGTTTTTCATTTTTATTTTAAGACACCGAAACTGGCAAAGCTTGCTCGTCACAACATTTATGTTAAAGCACCTCTCAAGTAATGGCAAATCTGGCTTTTAAAAAGGGACAAAGCACACTAGTCGAGAAACACGAAGGTAGGCAAAGAGTTCCATATTCTAGAAATAAGTTGCACTAATGACAACCTCGCCTCTTATAAAAAAAAAAAAAAAAGACTACCACATACTAGATAAAAATTTTTCTTAAAGTATCTTTACAGAATAATAAAATCAGATGTGTATCACTGAATCTCTGAGGAAAGATTTTTAAAATAAAACTTTTTTTATGCGCATATCTTTGATGGTAGACAATGGCTGTTGTTAAGAATGTGTACCTTTACGGAAAAGTAGAAAGCGTTATCTATAGACCAAGTCTTACTTACTGTATAGGGCTCAACAGATGTGTAGCTCTGAGGAAAAGTAAAAAAAAATGGGGGGGGTCTTGTTGTGTGCACATCTTTGATGGCAGATAAAGGCTGTCTCCAATAACGCTTACGTTTATGGAAATGTAGAAACCGTCATCTGTCATCCAAAAGTCTTATGAATATGGAAAGGAAGTACGTTTCTCACACACATACACACACACACAAACACAGAGAGAGAGAGAGAGAGAGAGAGAGAGAGAGAGAGAGAGAGAGAGAGAGAGGGTCGAATAAAAAATATGCTGAATACATAAAGGCAGTCCAGCTGCAGCACTGGTCAACAATATCAAGAAAATCAATCGAAAATATAAAGCTATTTTTCTTCGGCATCACTCAAAACTTCACCAATCGAGTTTAGACATACTTTCTCCTAAAGCCTTTCAACAAAATCAAATAAAACTTAAGGGGAAAAATGACTTCCAACATACCCTACACACCGCTTTTCCCCTCAATGCAATTTTCCTTCATTTCAAACTTTCTAATCTAATGAAAGAGTTTGAGTCTCTATTAGCGGCCAGGAGTAGAGTATTTAAGGTTTTAGTTACCATCTCCAAAGTTTACTCGAGACTAATTAGCCAAGATATTTTCACAGGAGGGAGGGTTGCTCAAGTCAGGACAGCTTTCTGTAAGCGTAGGTCTCGACATAAATTTCCAAGACACAAATACAGGGTCCAGTCGCTTTCATGTCAGATCTGACGAAAACCAAATTCTATATCTATTCTCTGCGAGTTAAATAAATGGTTTTGTCAGGCATTATTGTTCACAACTTTGCCGGCCCAGCAGTATCGAATGGTCTTTATAGTCTGTCTTCCAAACTATCGAACATCAAACTGAGGCCACTGGTACTCAGACCTAGGCAAGATCCAAGACCGGTGGCAGCTATAGGCTAACCAGTCCCCCTTCAGATGGAACCACCTCCTTCAGCAGCAAGACAGATCAGGAACGCTACAGAAAGGAGCACAGTAACATGCCACTCTTCTTTCTAGAAGAGATACCTTTACCTTAAACTTACAGTCTTTTACGACACAGAGAACTGCATCCTTCAAGCAAAGAAGCTTACAAATTGTGCACCTTTCCCAAGGGTGATCTCGAGTTAGCTGCAATAAAACTACCTCATTCTGCTTTTTAGCCAAAGCTTTGCCACCTGATCAAAGTTTATTCACATGCCCAGAGGCAACCAGATAAGTTCTCCTGGTAGATCAGTCACCCAAAAGGTCCCCCAAACCTCGGCAGGAATGCTCTTGGCTAAACACCCAAACCTCGCCAGGTATGCTCTTGGCTAAACACCCAAACCTCATCAGGAATGCTCTCGGCTAAACACCCAAACCTCAACAGGAATGCTCTTGGCTAAACACCTAAACCTCACCAGGAATGCTCTTGGCTAAACACCCAAACCTCGTTAGGAATGCTCTTGGCTGAACACCTGAACCTCGTTAGGAATGCTCTTGGCTAAACACCTGAACCTCACCAAGAATGCTCTTGGCTAAACACCCAAACCTCACCAGGAATGCCCTTGGCTAAACACCCAAACCTCAGCATGAAGGCTCTTGGCTAAACACCCAAACTTCGCTAGGAATGCTCTTGGCTAAACACCCAAATCTCGCCAGGAATGCCCTTAGCTAAACAGTCTTGAAATCAACTACTCTATATCTTTCTAGACTCAGTTACTTTCTCCGTCCTAAACCGCTATGCCGCCTTCATCTTCAACAATTGACTCTTCTAGCAGACTTAGGTTAAAACGATAAAAGGAATAGGGTTGGTAAAAGGTTACTTGACAAAGGCCCTCGTACCATATTTACTCTACTGGATGGAATGCAGTTAGTAAATCGGTTGAGGGACAGAGCTAAGGGCTCTCTATCTACTCTGTTGGAAGGTTGGAAAGGGTTGGTCTTGACTAAGTAATATATTTTAAGTATCTACCAATTCTGCTGAGAGGCCGATGAATCACCTGAATTTAAGTTAAGAGGGAAATATGAAGCCAAGGTGAGTTTTCAATAACGGGACGAATAGTCATGGTACCCTCAAATCGAGATATGAATGAAAAAACATATTACGCGAAATTTCGCAAAAAGGAGCGAACTAACAGAATCACTACCTTATGCTAAAGAAAACACAAAAAACGCACACACCTAAAATACCAAAACACTTTCGGTAAGCGTATCAGGTAAATGCGTGCGTACGTTTGTACAAAATGGTTCAAAAGAGAAATAAAAACAATGAAAGCCCCTCCCTGGACAATCAACCAACAGTTGAACTACCCGGACATCTGCCCCCTTCATGTCCAATTCAAAGCTAAACGGAATTGTAAAAGCTATGCCAGGCACGACTATAACAACAAAAGCCTCGCGTCCACGCTCAATCCACTTTCTATACTAAAGAAAAAGTTCCAGTGACTGCATGACCCGCTCCCTTCCATATTGCATGCAACTGCTGTTGAGTTAAAAATACCATGATACGCAGAAACCATGGTTAGTAAAAGTGCTGACAGTTCCAACAACAACAATACGTACAATAATAATAAAAGAATTTTTAAAAATAATAATTCAGGAGACTGAAATACATTTTTAATAGATCTTTCACGTTATATTATTACAATACAAAATGTTTTGGTTCTGAAGAAGGGGGCAGGAACCTCAGGAGCCAAAGAAATTTTTGTACTGTTATAAAAACTTCAAATCTGCAAACGTTGGAGCGTAATTGTACTATGTATACAACAACAATATTATAATAATAATAATAATAAATAATAATAATAATAATAATAATAATAATAATAATAATAATAATACTCGTAGTACAATAGTCAGAACGCTGCCCTCAACTAACCGGACGGTTTTTAGTTAAATCCCGTCAAGCCCCTTGTTGACATCAGCAGTAAACCAGATAACTGGTAGTAAGTCGCTTAAGTGTAACCAGGGGCTGTAAGGGCACAAGGCTATCCCTGCGCCCAAAAACACTTAAAAGAAAAGTGGAAAGGTAACCCTCTGAAGGCACCAATTCTAAGATGAAAAGGCAGTCTAGCAGAAAACAAGTAAAAAATCCGCCAAAGTTTCTTCCACGCAATCGAGTTTCTGTACAGGCTGTACAGCCGCTAAAGCGTATAATCAAGGCCACCGAAAATAGATCTATCTTTCGGTGGTCTCGGTATAATGCTGTATGAGCCGCGACCCACGAAACTTTAACCACGGCCGGGTGGTGGCCTATCCTTTATAGCTGCCAGAAGCACGATCATGACTAACTTTAACCTTAAATCAAATAAAAACTACTGAGGCTACAGAGCTGCAATTTGGTATGTTTGATGATTGGAGGGTGGATGATCAACACTGCAATTTGCAGTCCTTAGCCTCAGTAGTTTTTAAGATCTCAGGGCGGATAGACACAGCCGGCACAATAGTCCTCTTGTACAGGAAACTAAAAATGAAGTATTGTAGAAAAAACTAATAATCATCACGAAATAATGGACAAGTTTTCGACAGACGGCTGGATTCAACTTGACTCTATCAGAACATTTGCATTCACGATAGTTAATTCAAATTTTGTAAATATTACAAGCAAACGTTGTAAAATTGACATACAATAATACTAGAGTACCAGGAGACTGTACTGTAGAAGTTAATCTTAATGGCGTTATACGAACCCTCTATTTTCTTTGTTTTGAAAACGAATAGTGACTTTTCATTGATTGCACAGCTTCTGTGAACCGTATCACAAGGGCTACAGCCAATGACTTAGCGAAAAGCAATTTGGATTAAATAAGGTTTTATTTTTACAAAATACTTTTGTGACGATACAATATAAGGGATAACAGTGAAACATACACATTTTATCTATTTATCTATATAGATAGATAGATATATAGGTAGACAGACAGATAAAATGTGCCTAATTTTCACTGTTACCCGTTATATTGTATCTTCATAAAAGTATTTCTGATCAGTTTTTAATTTTTGTAAAGATAAAACCTTATTTAATCCAAATTACGTATTCGTAAAGTCGATGACTTTATAATGCACACACACACACACATACAGTATATATATATATATATATGCATATATATCTGCAGATATAAATATAATATATATATATATACATATATATATACGCATATATATATTATATACATATATATTATATAAAACACATATACGCACATATATAAACATATATATACACATATGCATAATATATATATATATATATATATATATATATATATATATATATATATATATAATATAATATAATATAATAAGTTATTTCCAGGCCCCAAATGTCGTCTCTTTTCCTCACAAGGGAATCAACTAATTTCAGCGGGACATTTCAGCGCCTCCCACACACCTGCACCGATGTCGTCCCCGGAAGCCAGTCATATGCTTTTTGCACAGCCACTAATTTCCAGGACTTTCAACCACACGTGCCGTGTGTGCATGTGCACGGCAAACTCATGCACACACGTGCTTCCCGACAGGCGTTTCCTCGTTTTTCCAAAGGATTCATGTCCCAACTCGGTCGTGCATTTGTGGAATATCTGCATGCGCTGAAGTCTATTCATATGTCTGTATGCATGTATGTATACACACACAGACATACATATGTATGTATATACATATATTTATATATATACATATATTTATATATATATATACATATATATATATATATATATATATATATATATATATATATATATATATATATATATATAAGTAGAATGATAAATTATAAAAAAATTTTCTCATGATAAACTGATCCCAATATTATTATCACCGTCAACAACAACAACAACAACAACAACAACAATAATAATAATAATAATAATAATAATAATAATAATAATAATAATAATAATAATAATAATAATAATAATTTTCCCAAGAATTTCACTTTTCTTACTGGCAAACAGTAATTTGCAGCTTCTGAGAGAGCTGCGGATTAATTTTTTCTTCGGTGTGAATAGTGTATTAAATTCTTTACATAAAATCTTAACAAGATAATCTCGTTTCCTTTGTCTCAGACACGTGTCCGAGAGAGAGAGAGAGAGAGAGAGAGAGAGTTAAACTCATTACATAAAATCTGTTGAAAAATTCTTTACACAAAATCTTTTTCTTTACGCTTATGCAGGTCCATGAGGAGAGAGAGAGAGAGAGAGAGAGAGAGAGAGAGAGAGAGAGAGAGAGAGAGAGAGAGAGTGTGTTACACTCATTACATGAAATCTGTTGAAAAAGATCTTTTTCTTTACTCTTATACACGGGTCCATTGAGAGAGAGAGAGAGAGAGAGAGAGAGAGAGAGAGAGAGAGAGAGAGAGATCCAATTACCGACTGCCGCAGTAGGAAAAACGAAGACAGAACATCCAATGCTCTCTGATTTCGTGATGAAACTCGAACATGACCAAGAGATTTATTTTCACAGTGATGAAACCAAGCACAATATTCATTTCCCCAACGAAGGAACCATTAAACAATCACTAATTCACGAACATAACAATGCAATGACGGGGAAAGGCATTGTAGTTTGGGTTTGGTTAAAACTAGGAAGAGAATTGGAATCGTAATATAAATTTTAGACCGAACGCCAAGCGCTGGGAACTATGAGGTCATTCAGCGCTGAAAGGGAAAGTAAGAGCAATGAAGGTTTGAAAGGAGTAACAGGAGGAAAACCTCGCAGTTGCACTATGAAGCAATTGTTAGAAGGGGGTGGAAAGTAAAGTAAAATGGAAGTTAAGTATACCTTAGTTTAAGCAGACCGCTGAGCTGATTAACAGCTCTCCTAGGACTGGCCCGAAGGATTAGATTTATTTTAAGTGGCTAAGAACCAATTGGTTACCTAGCAACGGGACCTACAGCTTATTGTGGAATCCGAACCACATTATAGCGAGAAATGAATTTCTATCACCAGAAATAAATTCCTCTTATTCTTCATTGGCCGGCCGGAGATTCGAACTCGCGGCCAGCAGAGTGCTAGCTGAGAACGGAACCAACTCGCCCATCGAGGAACTAGTAAAATGGAAGAAAGAGAATATGAACGGAGGTACAGTAAAAGGAATGAATGGGGTTGTAGCTGGAGGCCGAAGGGGCGGTGCAAAGAACTTTAAGTAATGCCTACAGTGCACCGTGTGAGGTGTACTGGCGGCACTACCCGACTGAACAATACTTAGTATGGGTGACCCATCACATTACACTTTACTGGTATGGCTTGCAACCCCAATCTGAAACTCCGTGTTCAGAAACTTGCAACAGGCTCTAGGAGCGTGGTTTAAGCAACAACGTGTGAATATGCGAGTCAATATTCGCCTGATTTTATGAATATGGGATGGTATCCTACGCAATCATAAATAAAAGCCATAATGGATTCACAGGCTAATGAACGAGCAAAGAACCACAATCTTTGGAAGCTTGAATTTCAAGTCAGTGGCCTCTGTAGGGTTGTTTCATATGCACAGGGATTCAAGTTATGAATAATAATAATAATAATAATAATAATAATAATAATAATAATAATAATAATAATAATAATAATAATAATAAAGTTTTAGAAAATTCATCGCGCAACTTCTTGTTATGTAATATATTCATTTTTATTCATACGAGTTTTCACTAAGGATTTTTTTCCTTTAACTTTCTTTAATAATAATAATAATAATAATAATAATAATAATAATAATAATAATAATAATAATTTTTAAAAACCCATCGTGAAACTTCCTGGTATGCAATATATTAATTTTTATTCATACGAGTTTTTACTAATGATTTTTTTCCTTTAACTTTCTTTAACTGTAATAATAATAATAATAATAATAATAATAATAATAATAATAATAATAATAATAATAATAATAATAATAATAATTTTAAAAAACTCATCGCGCAACTTCGTGTTATGCAATATATTCATTTTTATTCATACGAGTTTTCACTAATGATTTTTTCCTTTAACTTTCTTTAATAATAATAATAATATTAGTAGTAGTAGTAGTAGTAGTAGTAGTAGTAGTAGTAGAACATACGCCCGTACAAAACCAAAAGTAAATCGGGCAATACCGGGTACTACTTGTTTATGGAATCCATAGCAGGAAATGGAACACATTTATTTCTCCCAGACAGGAAGCTGGAAGGGGAGAAAATTAGATGAGATTGGATAAATTACATTCGATACACCAGCTGTTCACCGCTCTATTTTAAAGGGACCCCATATGCTATCTACGTGATACGTAAATTAAAAACAACGTTATCGCTCTGTATGTGTTTGTGTGTGTGTGTGTGTGTGTGTGTGTGTGTGTGTGTGTGTGTGTGTGTGTGTGTGTGTGTGTGTGGGGTGGGGGAGGACGAGGGTTAATACCCTCACTGGTGTTTTTAATAATGATAATAATAATAAAAATAATAATATAATATAATAATATCTTATTCGTGGCCCTCATCAATAATAATAATAATAATAATAATAATAATAATAATAATAATAATAATAATATCTCATTCGTGGCCCTCATCAATAATAATAATAATAATAATAATAATAATAATATCTTATTCGTGGCCCTCATTAATAATAATAATAATAATAATAATAATAATATAATAATAATAATAATAATAATAATAATAATATAGATGGTAACGAAAACGAAAAAGCACCAACAATTTAACACGATAATTTCACATAACAGCAAACAGGAATTGCACTTTTCCAGGATAACTGCTGATTAATTCTCTGGCGCATAAGACGATGGGTCAAAATGAGTCTGTAAATCCACTGGAGTATAAATGAGGTTTACGTTAACTTTTACTTGTCTTTCGGACCTCACTGTAATCCACTGCCGTTTACAGCGGACTCCTAAAGTCTGCTGCAAGTTACAAAACGCTGATTTTCGAGGTGGGGTTGCTAGCCCTATGAACTTATCCCTAAACATAGTAACGGGAGCTTATATACTAACGACCTCGCGCAATTATTGCTGGTTACCCATCCAACAACCGACCAGACCAAACGTTGCCTCCTAATCGCTTACCCAAACAAAATTGATTTAGTTAATAAAATATAGCTATCATAACATTTCCGGATAAAATGGTAATTCTGTGTTGTCCAGTTGACTCTGAAATTTTTCAAATGATTCCCGTATGACCTAACATAAATCAAGGCTAAAATATAGCTATCATATTATTTCCCAATACAAAGTAATTCTGTATTATCCAATTAACTTTGAAATTTCTCAAATGACTCTCGCATGCCCTACCATCAACTAATGAAACAAGCTTACCCTGACCGTGAATGGACTTCAAAAGTTTTACATTTTTGACATAGGTCGTGTTCATACTGGATTGCAAGACACATGAACAGCATAGCATGTTTATGCTGATTTTCTTCAAGTCTTTACACTTATTTGATATTTTCCGTGATGCATTGGGAATGTGTACAGTACATCTACTTCAGTTACTTACGTACAGTACTCTGAAAGTAATACACGTAACGTCGTAATCTCGACGCTCCAAACCTAGAACTGTCTTTATTTACAATACATTTTTCTTTCTTGAGTTAAGTATACCTTAGTTTAACCAGACCACTGAGCTGGTTAACAGCTCTCCTAGGGCTGGCCCGAAGGATTAGATTTATTTGACGTGGCTAAGAACCAACTGGTTACCTAGCAACGGGACCTACAGCTTATTGTGGAATCCGAAATACATTATGACGAGAAATGGATTTCTATCACCAGAAATAAATTCCTCTAATTCTTCATTGGCCGGTCGGAGAGTCGAACTTTCTGTTTTGTTGACAAGGCAGTGGGGAGACTTAAGGAGAAGCCATATACAGGAATATTTT
>NC_089796.1:14409301-14411801 GCF_040412425.1 Macrobrachium rosenbergii | reverse complement strand
GAACTTCTGAAGTTCCAATTGCACGACATCCTCTGGAAGGCTGTTCCACAGTCCAGCTGTGTGATGAATAAAGGACCTCTGGAACTGAGAAGTTTGACAGTGAGGCACATTTACTGCATACTGGTGTTGCTGTTCAGCGAATCTGGTTGCTCTAGACACAAAAATGGGATGCTCTCGGCAGATAAAGGGGATCAGGGATCAATTGTGAATGTGAAAGATCTCCATAATTCATTCTGGTACAGAACTATCGTAGATACCAGACGCAATTTACTACTGTGCGTCATCCTAAATGAGAAGCTATACTTGCGACGAGAATTTTTTTTATGTGGAAAAACAGACTCTGCGGTCATTGTTTGCCAGGTTTCACTTACACAGTTTTCTCTAATACATTTCACGAATATCCTCCATTCGGTCATTTCAGAAACTTCAGGACAGTGTTTAAACCTTTCATGTTTTCCCCTCTTCTCAATACATACTTAAGCGTCCACATACATTCATAAACAGTAACACAGCCAATAAACAGATGAAGTGGAAGTTTAACATACATATATACATACATAGAAACAAAATCTACAAAGAAAAGAGAAACAATGGAGTGCTATGATACTTTCGACTTATAGTCCTTTACTTTATATATATATATATATATATATATATATATATATATATATATATATATATATATATATATATATATTTACGAACTTTACCATAATGACAGTGCGAACCCACAAAAACAAAAGACTGCCTTCGGTAAAACACCATCCCGGAAGAAGAAACGGGTTAGGTCCTTTGGCCGTATAACATGATTACCCGTCGAGTGATGAGAGAAGTTAGGGAAAAATCAACGGTATGAGAGGAAGTTTGCGGAGAAAGAATCCTGGGGAAGTTGTTAACAGAAAGAGGAATGGCTGATGTCTGCTGCGAGGCATACACCTATGAATGAGGATACTGGGGAGCTAGATTACTGATCGAATTTGTGGGGCTTCTGAGGAAAAAGGTCAAGTGAACGATGGTAAAGAGTTGGTTTATGAGGTCAGAGGTCAGACGAAGAGGATGGGGGGGAAACTCACCAGATGCTAAAAAAAAAAAAAAAATACCTTAAGAAAAAAAAAAGCAGCAAAGAGTTGGTTTATGAGGTCAGATGAAGGTGGTGGGGAAAAAACTCACCAGATGCTAAAAAAAAAACATTACCTTAAGAAAAAAAAAAGCAGCTGTAGAATTTGATTTATGAGCTCAGATGATGATGGGGAAAAAACCCACAAAATATAAAAAAAAAAATATTCGCTTATAAAAAAATTAGGCGGCTGTAGATTTTCAAAAGTTGGAACTAACATAATACAAAAGGGAGAAAAAGGTTAAATAGCAAAACTGGTCTGATGAGTTGGTTTATGACCTCAGGTGAAGTTGTTGGGAAAAAACCCACCAGATGCTTAAAAAAAAATTAGCGTATAAAAAATTAGGCCGCTGTATGATTTCAAAAGCTGGAAATTACAAAATACAAAAAGGAGAAAAAGGTTAAAGCGCAAAATTGGCCTGATGAGTTGGCTTATGAGGTCAGATGAAGGTGGTCTGGAAAAAACAACCAAACGCTGAAAATAAAATCAGAGTAATACTTAAGCAAAACCAGCTTCAGAATTTCAGAAATTACAGACCGCAAAATACAAAAGGGGGAAAAGTTAACTTACGGAATCAGTCTGATGAGCTACATATCCTTTGAGAGAGAGAGAGAGAGAGAGAGAGAGAGAGAGAGAGAGAAGAGAGAGAGAGAGAGAACACTACTGCAAAGTAACTCTTTGAATATACATTGATATAGCACCAGAGATCTTTATGCATTATATCCAAGAGAGAGAGAGAGAGAGAGAGAGAGAGAGAGAGAGAGAGAGAGAGAGAGAGAGAGAGAGACACTACTGTAAAGTAACTCTTTGAATATACATTGATATAGCACCAGGGATCTTTATCCATTATACCCGAGAGAGAGAGAGAGAGAGAGAGAGAGAGAGAGAGAGAGAGAGAGAGAGAGAGAACACTACTGTAAAGTAACTCTGAATTTTGATATAGGCACCAGTCTTTATCCATTATACCTGAGAGAGAGAGAGAGAGAGAGAGAGAGAGATTGCATTTTGGGTACGTAGTTTAGGATCCAAAAAAAGGCTGTGGCAACAGAGAAAGGATAAAAAAAGGGGGGAGGGGGCATAGAGTATCCCCCCATAAACACACCACGAGAGATTACAGGGATTACCGAGAACTCGACGACCATTCGGAATCATTTTTCCACTGCCAAAGCCAAGTACAGATTGATTCTATCTGAATCAACATTACAGTATTTTACTTCCTACCGAATTTTATCAAATACCTCACAATTCACCTGAAATTCTTCTTGTATAATTAAACCTGAATATTATTCATCAAATATCTCACGATTCACCTGAAATTCTTCCTGTATAATTGAAACTAAAAATTGTTTATCAAATATCTCACGATTCACCTGAAATTCTTC
>NC_089796.1:14401801-14404301 GCF_040412425.1 Macrobrachium rosenbergii | reverse complement strand
TACATACTGCATCTACATGTATACAAATGGAGAGTTCAATTTTGTACTCAGTCCCACGTGCAGAAAAAAATAATAAAAAAATTACTGAATTTCAAAGCAATTTTGCAGTCACTAAATATGAACGTTGTAATGCAGGCATTAAAGACATTAAGTAATATATTCATAAGTCCAATTTAAACACTAACGCAAAAATGTAGTAAGAGATTCTTCAACTTCATCGACAGTTTTTAATGATATACAGTTAGCAACTATAGCAGATATAATTTAGGTAGCATGAGGTATCTATTAATATGAAATATAAAAACACCGTATCGTGCTTCTCAATTATCAATAGAAGGATCCACAGCGATACTCTTGTTTAGAGTATCACTGGGGATCCTTGTCTCTTGTTCAGAGAGACGAAATGTACTGTAAAAATATTTACAGAGCTTAGTTCCTCGTTGGACGAGTCGGTAGAGTTCTCGGATAGCACTCTGCTAGGCCCGAATTAGAGGAATTAGAGGAATTTATTTCTGGTGATAGAAATTCCTTTCTCGGTATAATGTGGTTCCGATTCCACAATAAGTTGTAGGTCCCGTTGCTAGGTAACCAATTAGTTCTTAGCCACGTAAAATAAGTTTAATCCTTCGGGCCAGCCCTAGGAGAGCTGTTAATCAGCTCAGTGGTCTGGTTAAACTAAGGTATACTTATTTATTTATTCACTTAAAGCTTTCGTCCAACCTTCTGTAAACTTGATCACTAAACTAAAAAAAAAAAAAAGTCCACAGAAGGATGGACGAAAAGCTTTAAGCTCTGTATATAATTTTAAAAATACATTTTGTCTCTCTAAACAAGAGACAAGGATACACAGTGATATTCTAAACAAGAGTATTCACTGTGAATCCTTCTATTGATAAATACGGTGTTTTTATATTTCATATAAACAGATACCTCATGCTGTCTAAATTATATCTGCTATAGTTGCTAACTGTATATCGTTAAAAACTGTCGATGAAGTTGAAGAATCTCTTACTACGTTCATGCTTTAGTATTTAAATTGGACTTATAAATGTATTACTTAATATTTTAATGCCTGCATAACAACGTTCGTACCTGGTGATTGCAAAATTGCTTTGAAATTCAGTAATGCTTTTATTATTTTTTTCTGCACATGGAACAGTTCTAAACTGAAAATTCCATTTATATACATGTAGATGCAGTATGTATCATAACTAAGTGAGTTCGTATTATAAAAAAATTAAATGTATATTCGTTATAGTTGCATTTTATTATTTTTATGCATTTGAAATTACATACATCCGTAATTTTGCATTTTTCCATTTTTATATATTTGAAAATTACGTAAATCCGTAATTGTTGCACTTTTCCATTTTTGTGCTTTTGAAAATTACGTACATTCGTAACTGTTGCATTCTTCTCTAAACAAGAGTATCACTGTGGATCCTTCTATTACCTATTAATACATCCGTATGTTGCATCCTGCAAAGAATTTGAAAATGAACATTTACACATCAATAATGCAACGTACATTGCAATTTCACATAACGCTTTTGAAAATTACGCTATATAATTGTTGCATTCCATTTTTATGCTTTGAAAATAAATCAGCAATTGTTGCATTTTCAATTTTTATGCATTTGAAATTTACGTACCTATTCGGCTGGCATTTCCATTTTTATTCATTTGAAAATAACCCGTCATTTTGCATTTCCACTAAAAATTTTGGAGAATCTTTCTTCCGTAATTGTTGCATTTTTCATTTTTATGCCCCAAAATTACATCATTTAATGTTGCTTTCTCTAAACAAGAGCATCACTGTGGATCCTTCTATTAAAATGCATGTATGCACCTGAAAAACAAGAACGTGTGTGTACACATCAACTGACATCAACGCTAATTTCAAATAACGCCCATAAATATAATATACAATTCAGGACGCGTGACATAAATCAGAATTACTTCATTTGTGTAAATCATCTGTGTGTATGTATATGTGTTTTCTGGATAACCTGCATTTTGCCCATGATAAAAAATTATGGGAAGACATCTTTCTTCCTGTAATATATAAGTTTCATGCCCTACTATCATGTAATGTTCATGGGAAGCTACTGCGTGTATAAAATGCCTACAAAACAAGAATATGTGTGTATATATTATATATATATATATATATATATATATATATATATATATATATATATATATATATATATATATATATATATATATATACTGTATATTGTACATATAAAATTTGTACACACACACACAATAATATATATGTTATATATTCATGTATATATATATATATATATATATATATATATATATATATATATATGTATATATATTTATACATATATCTATAAAAATATATATATAGTATATATATAATATATTTATATATTCATCACCCTGATTTAATAATTTCATCGCATGCAAAAACACCTGAATTGCGATGAAGTAAAACAAATTTTCCTTAAATCTTTCGAGTGCTTTA
>NC_089796.1:14394301-14396801 GCF_040412425.1 Macrobrachium rosenbergii | reverse complement strand
GTAGAGGACTTATGAAAAAAAACTAGGTAGAGGACTTATGAAAAAACTAGGTAGAGGACTTATGAAAAACTAGGTAGAGGACTTATGAAAAAAAACTAGGTAGAGGACTTATGAAAAACTAGGTAGAGGACTTATGAAAAAAAAACTAGGTAGAGGACTTATGAAAAAAACTAGGCAGAGGACTTATGAAAAAAACTAGGTAGAGGACTTATGAAAAAACTAGGTAGAGGACTTATGAAAAAACTAGGTAGAGAACTTATGAAAAAACTAGGTAGAGGACTTATGAAAAAAAACTAGGTAGAGGACTTATGAAAAAAAAAAACTAGGTAGAGGACTTATGAAAAAAAACTAGGTAGAGGACTTATGAAAAAACTAGGTAGAGGACTTATGAAAAAACTAGGTAGAGGACTTATGAAAGAACTAGGTAGAGGACTTGTGAAAAACTAGGTAGAGGACTTGTGAAAAACTAGGTAGAGGACTTGTGAAAAAACTAGGTAAAACTAGGTAGAGGACTTATGAAAACTAGGTAGAGGACTTACGAAAAACTAGGTAGAGGACTTATGAAAAACTAGGTAGAGGACTTATGAAAAACTAGGTAGAGGACTTGTGAAAAACTAGGTAGAGGACTTGTGAAAAAAACTAGGTAGAGGACTTATGAAAAAACTAGGTAGAGGACTTATGAAAGAACTAGGTAGAGGACTTGTGAAAAACTAGGTAGAGGACTTGTGAAAAACTAGGTAGAGGACTTGTGAAAAACTAGGTAAAACTAGGTAGAGGACTTATGAAAACTAGGTAGAGGACTTACGAAAAACTAGGTAGAGGACTTATGAAAAACTAGGTAGAGGACTTATGAAAAACTAGGTAGAGGACTTATGAAAAACTAGGTAGAGGACTTGTGAAAAACTAGGTAGAGGACTTATGAAAAAACTAGGTAGAGGACTTATGAAAAAACTAGGTAGAGGACTTATGAAAGAACTAGGTAGAGGACTTGTGAAAAACTAGGTAGAGGACTTGTGAAAAACTAGGTAGAGGACTTGTGAAAAACTAGGTAAAACTAGGTAGAGGACTTATGAAAACTAGGTAGAGGACTTACGAAAAACTAGGTAGAGGACTTATGAAAAACTAGGTAGAGGACTTATGAAAAAACTAATAATACAGAGAAATTAGGATTAAAAACAAACCTCTAAGAAGAAACTATATATATAACATCTGGATGATACAACAGAATTAAAAAACAGAGATGCCAGATACGTAAAATATATGCCACACCACAATGTCATAAAAAAACACGTAAAAACATATGCTAAAACACTAATGTATTTAAGAAAACTAAGGTAAAAGGTGACATAAAAACTGAAAAATATAACTCATAATAAAACTAGGATAAAAACAAAGAAAAAACGACTATAAATAGAATTTATCATATCACAAAGAAAATGAATAAAGAGGGGAGGCGAAATATTGCTTAACCATGCAATGAGAGCTGACTACACGATGCCAGACACTTGATATCTTGGGGAACAGCTGAGAGAGAGAGAATGCAGGCAGATGCTCTATCTCATATACTTCGACTAATAGAGACTAAGAGAGAGAGAGAGAGAGAGAGAGAGAGAGAGAGAGAGAGAGAGAGAGAGAGAGAGAGAGAGAGAGAGCTAATGGCAGATATCATGTGCAAGACAAAGGGTCCATCAGTCAAAAATGAAACAACAGATTTAAAAATAATAAAAATATATAGAGTAAAATAAGGTCACACTGAAAAAAAAATTACTAAAAGTGGCAGAATGTGAGAGAGAGAGAGAGAGAGAGAGAGAGAGAGAGAGAGTTAATGGCTGATTTCATATGAAAGGCAAAGGGTCCATCAGTCAAAATAGAAATCATCTTTAAAAGCATAAAGTACAATAAGTTTCTTTGCTGAAAAAAAGGCAAAAAGAGAGAGAGAGAGAGAGAGAGAGAGAGAGAGAGAGAGAGAGAGATCGTTTCCTTGACATTTAAATTCCCTAGTAGACTCGTGAACACATTCTACAATATCCCCAAGGAAGTGATTCGACCATTTGGCCCTAGAAAACATTATTTCCATTTGTTCCAATAAAAAAACAAGTAAAAAATACGCAGAAGGAGCTTCGGCGCAATCGAGTTTTCTGTACAGCGTATAATACTATATGAAACTCTCAACCGAGGCCCATAAACTTTCACCCACGTCCGGTGGTGGCCTGTGTTGTTGGCACCTATTGCGTTCCCAGACGCACGATTATGGCTAACTTTAACCTTAAATACAATCAAAATTACTGAGGCTAGAGGACTGCAATTTGGTATGTTTGATGATTGGAGGGTGGATAGTCAACATACCAATTTGCAGCCCTCTAGCCTCAGTAGTTTTTATGATCTATGGGCGGACTGAAAAAGTGCGGACGGACAGACAAATAGCCATCTCAGTAGTTTTCTTTTACAGAAAACTAAAAACTTGCTAAGCGATGTCAATTCCACAGGGTACAATATGGCA
>NC_089796.1:14381801-14389301 GCF_040412425.1 Macrobrachium rosenbergii | reverse complement strand
GAATTACATGTTGGAAATATTGTTATTGTATTATGAACAGTGAATTACATCTTGGAAGTAATGTTATTGAATTATGAACAGTGAATTACAACTTGGAAATATTGTTATTGAACTATGAGCAGAGCCAACTCTGAACCCAACCTTTTCCCATACTTCCAATAATCCCAAAGAAAAGAACGAAAGGAATTCATCCATAAATATTTCTACCTGAATTTCAGCATCTCGTTTTCCTCTCTGATAACTACCAAAGGAAGTATCCCTTTCCTCATACATATATCTAATGGTGTATGCCCTTTTTTTCACTAAGCGGTGTATGCCTTTATCTCCATATGATAATGTCCAGTGGTGTAAGCTTTTTTCCCCATCTGATAACGTCCAGTGGTGCATGCCTTTTCCCCATCTGATAACTACCAAAGGAAGTATGCCTTTTTCCCCATCTGATAACGTCTAGTGGTGTAAGCTTTTTTTTCCTTATCTGATAATATGCAGTGGTGTGTCTTTTTCCACATCTGATAATATCCAGTGGTGTATGCCTTTTCCACATCTGATAATGTCCAGTGGTGTAAGCTTTTTTCCCCATCTGATAGTGTCCAGTGGTGTAAGCTTTTTTCCCAATCTGATAGTGTCCAGTGGTGTGCATTTTTCCATATCTGATAATGTCCAGTGGCTTATGCCTTTTTCACCATTTGATAATGTCCAGTGGTGTAAGCTTTTTATCCCCATCTGATAATATCCATTGGTGTATGCCTTTTTCCCCCATCTGATAATCTGCAGTGGTGTATGCCTTTTTTCCCATCTGATAATGTCCAGTGGTGTATGCCTTTATTCCCATCTGATAATACTCATTGGTGTATGCCTTTTCCCCCCATCTGATAATGTGCTGTGGTGTATGCCTTTTTCCCCATCTGATAACGTCCAGTGGTGTAAGCTTTTTTCCCCATCTGACAATGTCCAGTGGTGTATGCCTTTTTCCCATCTGATAACGCCAGAGGAAGGCCTGTAGCTTCCCCCTTAGACAACGCCAGCAGGAGGCACGCCGACGCCAATTCCCCCTTGAAAAATACCCAAATGAAGTAGACCCTCCTTAACTCTGAGTAATGCCCAGAAGAGGTGCGCCCTTTCATCATCCAGATACATTCCAATGGGAAGGACGCTGCCTAATGAATGAATCGGATTTGTCGAGGCGTCTCCACTTAACTTCGGCAACTTCCTCCTCCTCCTCAAAGAAGGAGAATCAAAAGGGAACTTCCGACTCTTCAGGCACAGTCCAAAAGCTTAGGGAAATCAACTTCACCGACTGGGAGGTGTAAGGTGGAGGAGGAAGAGGAGTGAGAAAGTAAAGGAGGAAAAGGGAGAATGAGGGAGAGCAATAAGAAAGAGGGGAGAAGGACGAAGATGACGGATGGAAAAAATGTGAAAAGAAGGAGAGAGAGAGAGAGAGAGAGAGAGAGAGAGAGAGAGAGAGAGAGCAAAGCGAGTACAGATAGGCAGAGAAGAAAAGGAGGAGGAGGAGGAGGAGGAGGAGGAGGAAGAGGAGGAGGAGGAGGAGGAATTAAGGGGAACATGAAAGATATCCGAGTTCCTTAAACAACTGCATCCCCGGCAATTGTATTCTGAAGATACATCATTAAACTTTTCTCCTCCTTTCTCTCTTCCAGGGGATTATAACTTCCCCGGATGCCGAGGGGCCACAGGAAGGAGGAACCGTAAAAGAGAATAAAGAATTAAAGGGAAAAAGAAAGATGGGAATAAACAAAAGGGATGAAAATAGATGCTAAGGGAGGGATAGTGTGGAAGGCAGGAGAAATAAGAAATAAGAAAATTGGAAGAAAACGTAAAAACAATATTTCCATCACAAAACGACAATCTCGGGAAACTATGGAATACAAGAAATAGGGAGTAATAAAACTGCTTCTCTCTCTCTCTCTCTCTCTCTCTCTCTCTCTCTCTCTCTCTCTCTCTCTCTCTCTCTCTCTCTCTCTCTCAATTTTTCTCACTTCTCTTTTCCTCTCCATTAAGCGACGTTAACTTTCTGTCCGAGGCAGTAAGTACTTTTTAATCTCTCTCTCTCTCTCTCTCTCTCTCTCTCTCTCTCTCTCTCTCTCACACACACACACACACACACACACACACCTCTTTCCCTCTCCATTAAGCTACGTTAACTTTCTATCCGAGGCAGTAAGTACTTTTCATCTCTCTCTCTCAAATTTTCTCACAACTCTTTCTCTCTCCATATTAACTTTGTATCCCATGGCAACGGGTACAATTCTCAACTTTCTCGCTTCTTTAACAGGTAATTTATCTATTCACTGAGTTTGGTCAAAAACCAGAACTTGGAACATTCCGGTTAAAAGGGATCTTAAAAATACACCTTCCTCGCATCAGGAATTAAGGCCAGTAACACATTTCCATGACAATCACATTATTATTATCAAGTAGTAGCAATAGTAGTAGTATTAGTAAGCATTGGTCATCACAAGGAACAGGTACAAAAGGCAATTAACTGACTATAGACTAACAGTTCCACAATTTCTGGAACCTTTTAGTATCTCGCCGACGAAACTAGTCGCCAATTTGAATATTTCTCACGAGCTTCATGGAACGCGCTACGCTGCGCTGGAACCCAGGGCTGCCTGTCATGTCTCCCCTACCCTCCCGATCCCATACCTACCCCGCCCCCATCCGGGCAAACAAACAGGTATGCAGGAGGAGGGTGAATGTGTCATGTCTCCTCTACCCTTCTGATCCCCTACTTACCCCGTTCCCCATCCCCGGGAAGGACAAACAGGTTTGCAGGAGGAGGGTGAATGTGTAATGTCTCCCCTACCGTCCTGATCCCCTACCTAACCAGCCCCCACCCGTGGCGGACAAACAGGTTTTGCAGGAGGAGGGTAGCTGGGTCATGTCTCCCCTACCCTCCTGATCCCCTACCTTGCCAGGGCAGACAAACAAGAAAGATCCAAAAAATATTGGCTATCCGATGCTCTGCCTGGCCACCAGATGGCAAAAGGTGTCAGAAAATGATCCAGCCTTTTCTATACCGGAGCTCTGGAACTGCAAGATATTCGAGCAACCAAAAATCTCGTTGTTTTTGGTAATAAAATTAAATGTAAAAATCAAAAGCGTTTATACTTAGATACATAACACAACAGAACTTCTTCAGTGTCTGTTATACTTCCGCGTCTGATTTTAGCTTACTCCTTATTATCAACCTCATGTCTATGACAACTCAAAATCTCAAATACTTCAGGTTAATTCTTACCATTTCTAATCCTGGCCGTTGACAGTTTTTGTTATCCAACCTTTCATTTTTATTTTCTAAGAGTTCAAACTAAAAATGTGCCTCAGAACTTCCAGATCCCATGTTGATATAATTTTAGAAATGTGTGACAACTTCCCGTTTCCGAAAAACTAAATTAAACGATTGTTTTAGACCTTCCAGTTTCCTGGAGGATAAAATAATAAAATGCCTTAGAAATCCCCGTTTCAACGAAGATTACAAAAAAAAAAGAACTTAGAAGTTCCAGTTTCTAATAAAAGGCTTTAAAACTTCCCCTGTCCATGAAGATAAAAAAAAAACGTTAATAATGCGCCGAAATTTTTTCGGCGCAAACGAGTTTTCTGTACCGCGTATAATGCTGTATGTAACTTTCAACCACGGCCCATGAAACTCTTAGCCGCGGACAATCAAACTTTCAGCTACGGTCCGGTGGCGGTCTGTGTTGTTGGCACCTACAGCAGTGCCAAATGCACGATCATGGCTAATTTTGCCTTAAATACAATAAAAACTACTGAGACTAGAGGGCTGTAATTTGATATGTTTGATGATTGGAGGGTGGATGACCAACATACCAATTTGCACCCATCTAGCCTCTGTAGTTTTTGAGATCTGAGGGCGGACAGAAAAAAAAGTGCGGACGGATAGACAAACAGCCATCTCAATAGTCTCCTTTTACAGAAAACTAAAAAAAATAAAATGCCCGTTTGTAGGAAAAATAAAATGCCCGTTTGTAGGAAGACGAAACACCGCCCACACCAGAATTTCGACTTCCCAGGAGGGCATGATAAAAACCATGTTCGATCGTTTGTAACGTCAGCATATGCAAACAGCTCAAATCCCCCCCTGTAAATCCTTTGACCAATTAAAGACCGCATTTCTGCACGGCCTGGCGTAAAAATTTCTGACACAGTGGTGCATATTTCAAGGTTTTACGACCAAAAACGCTAATGCCCGACGTCGTTACCGCCTCCAAACGACGCTAAGCAGGGAAGGACACACGACTCCCTAAAATCAAAATGACCGATGGGTTGAGGCAAAAAGAACTTCGATGGCTCATGATACGCTTAAAGCAAAGTGTAAGTGCCTGTTCACAAGAGCTGAAGCACAAATACGAAATATGATCAATAATAAAAATAGTAATAATATAGAAAAATTTAACGGTAACTTGTGTCATCTATCTATCTATTTATACACAAACATATTTACATAGATTATCTATATATGTATATATACACACTATGTGTATATATATATACATATATATAATATATATATATATATATATATATATACAACTGTAGATTTCCCTCACAATTTTTAACAGCGCCATAACTTTGTGATCACTAGCAATAAGTAAGCAAATAAAAATAACGGATATTCTCTCTTGTTCAAAACTTAATATTTTAAAAGGATTGGAGATACTACCCAAAACATGACGTTCTCCTGCCTTGCCTTTGTTTTTATACACACACACACACACACACACACACACATATATATATATATATATATATATATATATATATATATATATATATATATATATATATATATATATATATATATATATATATATATATATATATATATATATATGTATATATACAAGTATTTACTGCAACACAAAACCTCCCAAACCAAACTCTACACCCTACACCAAACAACAATAAATACGGAAATGAACAAAGAGCAGAGAGAGACCCCCTTCCCCCAACTCACCCCCCACCCCACCCACCCCGCCTTGTAGCACAGAGAGCGGCCGAGGCAAATCCTTTGTTTGGGGCAAATCGCAGCATTTCCCTCCTTGACTTAAGGGCGACATGTTTTGGTGTTTGTTCCCAGAGTATCAGCGAGATTCTCGCGGCCTTCCAGGTAAGGACCCATAAAACCCCTGATTTTGGGAGGTTTAGTGACCCACTGGGCTTTAAAAGGTGCAGCGCCAGAGAGAGAGAGAGAGAGAGAGAGAGAGAGAGAGAGAGTTATCTTGATACATCAAAAAATGAAGGAGAAAAGAAGAGAGAGAGAGAGAGAGAGAGAGAGAGAGAGAGAGAGAGAGAGAGGCGTTATCTCGATACATCAAAAGTGAAGGAGAAAAGAAGCGAGAGAGAGAGAGCGTTATCTCGATACATCAAAAAATGAAGGATAAAAAAAGAGAGAGAGAGAGAACTTTTACTTAAACATATCCATGAATAGCGTATCAAGGAAATCAAAAAAGGACCTTACCTGCATGCATCTAGAAAAAAAAACCTGGAAGGATACATTTCTGTGATTTACCTAGGTACGCTAAGAAACACACAGGAAAGATACACTGATAAGATTTACCTGGATATAATATGAACCATACAGAAACGGTGCACTGATGAGATTTACCCCATACGCCAAGAAACACACAAAAAAGATACACTTATGAGATCTACCAGGATACATCAACAAAAGCACTGAAAATATACATTTATGAGATTTACCTGGATACACCAAGATACACACAAAAAAAGATACACTTATGAGATCTACCAGGATACACCAACAAAAACACTGAAAAGATACATTTATGAGATTTACCTGGATACACCAAGAAACATACAAAAAAAGATACATTTATGAGATTTACCGGGATACATCAAGAAACACACAAAAAAGATACACTTATGAGATCTACCAGGATACACCAACAAAAACCCTGAAAAGATACATTTATGAGCTCTACCCGGATACACAAAGAAACACAAAAAAAGATACACTTATGAGATTTACCTGGATACACCAAGAAACACACAGAAAAGATACACTGACGAGAATTACCTGGATACATCCAGAAACGCAGATGCAAGGTATACTGCTGATACTTACCTGGATACATCAAGAAACGCCAAGAAAAGATACATTGATGAGATTAACTGGATACAACCAAAAGCCCACAAAAAAAAACCTACAATGCTATGATTTAGACCAGGATA
Organism: Macrobrachium rosenbergii; assembly: GCF_040412425.1. NCBI lineage: Eukaryota > Metazoa > Arthropoda > Malacostraca > Decapoda > Palaemonidae > Macrobrachium > Macrobrachium rosenbergii. Next base: position 14,383,064 of record NC_089796.1, on the reverse strand, counting down.
CATCTAGAAATGCACAAAAGATACATTGCCGAGAAATAAGAATGCCGAGAAAATAACGTAACGTGTACAAGACGGAATAAAGAGACAGGAGTTAAACCACATTACAGATGAAACTCTTCTTTAATCTAAATAAAAGTTCAAATTTCTAAATAAAAGTTCAAATTTCTTCTTAAAGACGCGTCAGTTGAGATGCGAGCTACTCACATCCTCCCATTCCAAAGGTATGAAAATCTTCCCAAGGAACAAAGAGGAAATATCAAAAATTATGGAATTCATCTTACGAAATGAGGATAAGACAGGGATGATTAATTCTACAGGTTCTCTGTCTCGCTCTCTAGCTCACAGCTGGACGACCCGAGTTCGAATTTCGAACTGGACGAGGTGGGACAGATGAGCTCATTCCTTAAAAAATATAATGTGTCTCTTGTTCTAGGAAGTGAATTAGGTACCTATTTGCGAGACGACTATTGTGGTCACATTGCAGAGAGAGAGAGAGAGAGAGAGAGAGAGAGAGAGAGAGAGAGAGAGAGAGAGAGAGAGAGAGAGAGGCGTATACCATTACAACGTGGGGTCTCGACGAGGTGTTCCCCGCCTCCATTGAAGTGAAACCATTCATCAGATATTCTCTCTCTCTCTCTCTCTCTCTCTCTCTCTCTCTCTCTCTCTCTCTCTCTCTCTCTCTCTGCATGCACTATCCACTGACGAGAAAGGCATACATAATAAATTAAGTTTCGTATCTCCTACAATGAAGTGGCCTTACGTGCAAAGAGAGAGAGAGAGAGAGAGAGAAAGCTTTCCAAGAGAAATAATGGGTTACGCTAATTTCTATTTGGTCTTTTATCTTCCCACGACGGAGCTCTTCATTTCCTTGGGTAAATTGCTTTCGCCCTTTTGTTGCCTGTCTCAGCTGGCTCACGGCGATGGAAAAGTATCCGGAAAAGGTGTGGGATGGGATGGGATGGGATGGGATGAGAGGGAATTCATTCCCTTCCAAAATTAACACGAAGAGATAGCCAAGTCTAACCAGAGTCAAAAGTCGAGTTAAAGGTCCAGTAAAGAGTGGGAGACTTGGTTAACTGTAGTCAAAGGGGATAGAGAAATTTAAATTAGAGTGAAAACTGGAACATGATACTAGGAAAAACCAAAACCAGTTTGAAAGATGGCAGGTAAAACTCGAACCAAAAATGATATTTACCTGGTAAAATTAAAAGAAAACTGAGATACTGCTAAAGCTAGGATCAACGTGCAAAGCACCATGTCAAG
>NC_089796.1:14361801-14376801 GCF_040412425.1 Macrobrachium rosenbergii | reverse complement strand
TAAAATAAACCTTTGTTCCCCGACGTTCGCTTTTTATGGTTCTGATTTTTTAGTTTCCTCATTAAAAATGAACCTTTTATGGTTGAAAATAGCTGTCAGGGTTTGTTACTTTAAAACTAGGTCTTTTACGATTAATAGATCTGTTTTTCCCGTCTATTTTTCTATTTAAGCATAAACCTCGCGTCGCTGACAATAACTTTGTGTAATTTAACTTAGTAACATATTAATTAACAAACGCTTAATAGCTGATAACTTTATTTTCATTTTCATTTTTTAATATCAGACATTTTATTACTGATAACATTTTGGTGTCTAAGCTTCGTTTTTACTTTTCTGTTCGAAATGAATCTTTCATCTCAACAATACCTTCGCTTACTATTTATAACTGTACTAGAAAATTAATCATTTATCGATGACAATAAAATCATTCAAACTATTTTATCATTCTATTAAAAAATTAAACTTCTATCTCTGAATGCAACTTTCTAATTCCATTTTATTTTCCCGTTAAAAAATCAAACTTTTGGTCACTAACTACAAAATCTCTTTCCATTTAATAATTCCATTTGAAAATAAGTTTTAGGATCATGATAAAAATGTCAATGTTTTTATCTAAATCTTATTTCTTTTTCCATGTACCTAGATTGTGTATGTTATTGTCTCTACTTTGTATATTCCATGTATATGGCCTTGAGCTGAAATAAAATTATCTATTATTATTATTATTATTATTATTATTATTATTATTATTATTATTATTATTATTATTATTTTATATTATTATCCCTTTACCACCCATCCAGCACGTCCAGAAGTCGGTGAAATAAGTCCCCTGACCTCTTACCTTATTATTATTATTATCATTATTATTATTATTATTATTATTATTATTATTATTATTATTATTATTATTATTATTATTATTATTATTATTATTCATCCGCTTTACCACCCATCCAGCACGTCCACAAGTCGGTGAAATAAGTCCCCCTGACCTCTTACCTTATTATTATTATTATTATTATTATTATTATTATTATTATTATTATTATTATTATTATTATTATTCATCCGCTTTATCATCGGCTTTACCACCCATCCAGCACGTCCACAAGTCATTGAAATAAGTCCCCCTGACCTCTTACCTTATTTATTATTATTATTATTATTATTATTATTATTATTATTATTATTATTATTATTATTATTAATTATTATTATTATTATTATTATTATTATTATTATTCATCCGCTTTACCACCCATCCAGCACGCCCACAAGTCGTAGAAGTAAGTCCCCCTGACCTCTTACATTATTTATTATTATTATTATTATTATTATTATTATTATTATTATTATTATTATTATTATTATTCATCCGCTTTATCGTCCGCTACCATCCAGCACGTCCACAAGTCGTGATGAATCCCCTGACCTCTTACATTTATTTTATTGTATTATATTATTATTATTATTATTATTATTATTATTATTATTCATCCGCTTTATCATCCTTTACCCATCAGCACGTCCACAAGTCGTAGAAGTAAGTCCTGACCTCTTACATTATTTTATTGTGTGTGTGTGTATTATTATTATTTATTATTATTATTATTATTATTATTATTATTCATCCGCTTTACCACCATCCGGCGTCCTGATCATTGAAATAAGTCTGACCTCTTACCTTATTTATTATTATTATTATGTATTCATCCACTTCCACTCATCAGCACGTCCACCAGGTCGTTGAAATAAGTCCCCCTGACCTCTCACCTCTCGGAGACCCTTCAAGGAGGTTTCTGCCTCAGCAGCGCACTTTCACGCTCCCCCGAAGAGCAGCCCGAGGTCCTTGGAGCAGCCCACGTTCCCTCAACATCACAGGAAAATCCGGAGTAAGTGTCAATACGCGCTGGATTTCACAAAAGCCGCGTGTATCAACACCAGTTTCGTGGAATCTTTTTTCACGCTCGATGCATTACCCGGAATCAAAGGACTGTTAGGATTTCAAGTGCTCTGTGTAGGTGGCTGGACGAAACGTTTGTTCGTGTTAGTTCTTGAATGGGTTATAACCTATGGGAGCTACAAGCTGTTATCATACACGGGGTTGTAAGAGACACAACCGATGACTGAAAACTTTAAACAGACCTTTTCCAAAGGCAATGGGAACTGGAATATAAAATTTAGGCCAAAGGCCAAGCACTGGGACCTACGAGCTCATTCGGCGCTTACAATAATGTACAAACAATTGTTAGGAGACGGTAGAAATTAAGATGGAAGAGAATATGAACGGATAAACAGACATTTGGAGCTCATTTCCAAAGGCAATGGAAACTGGAATATAAAATTTAGGCCAAAGGCCAAGCGCTGGGACCTACGAGGTCATTCGGCGCTTCAAATAATGTAGAAACAGTTGTTAGGAGACGGTAGAAAGTACGATGGAAGAGAATATGAACCTGTGAAATTACATCTGCATCTGCAAGTCAGTGAACGGATTTTATTCGTTATCCCAATATTTTTGCGAACATACAATTTCAATGAATTCTTTGTTGACAGCTCCTTTGGGCCCGAAGGAAATTAGTTGTGCAAAAAGAACCGTAAGTAATGCCTACAGAGCACCACATGAGGTGCACTGACAGTGCTACCCTCCTACCGGGCAAAAGCAATGGGTTACTTTACGATGTGAAGCTAAAAATGCTTTACATTATGTTACGATTCAAGTTCTCGCAACCGTAGCAGCCTTCGACGAAGTAAAAGTTGACATAAAATCCGACTTTTAGTAGCAATCACTTGGTTTAGTAAATAACCGATGACCTTATTTCTTCCACTGACACGCGTTCGAAGCTCGTCGAGGGCAATAAGTTTTCCACTTCGCTTCCTTTCAATTTAGTTTTCCAAGAATTTCAATGGAAATTATATTTTGAAGAATTAATATATACATACTGTATATGTAAGCTTCAATTAAGTTCCGATCCTTCAGTGTGGAAATAAGACTAAGTCCGTATCCCATTTCTCCCGCTGACACGGGTTCAAGACTTGGCGAGACTAAAGTGAAGCTCACGTCTTTATTTTATATTTGGATTTCCAGATTTCAGTGGCAATAATATCTAAATTAATATCAGAAATTCGATTACATAAACCTAGGGGAATGTTAACATTGTGTCTATATTTCGGCTAAAAAACTAAAAAAAAAATAATTAAAGATTATATTACAAAGGTAAGGATGGATCTGTTCTAGCACTAAAAATGTATCTGAAGTCGACAGAAATATCTGCATTAGCTAAGATAGTTCTTATTCTTCTTTGTGGCGAAGTGGATAAGCAGTGATCTCATGCCTCCCTCACAACTAATTTCGATTCTCGGCATGGCAAAGGAGAAATTGTTTATTTCATTTCCTGGTCAGATTTTCAAAGAATTCATTGGAAATTGTATGTTCGCAAAAAAATATTGGGATAACGAATAGTAACCGTTCACTGACTTGCAGATGCAGATGTAATTTCACTGGTCTGGTGAATGTGTTCAGTAGATATATACACATGTATAATATATATATATATATATATATATATATATATATATATATATATATATATATATATATATATATATATATATATGAATGAATACTTTTGTTTTGAGATGACTGTGAGAATTTGCATGCACACACAGACACACAAAATACACACACACACATATATATATATACATATATATATATATATATATATATATATATATATATATATATATATATATATAATATATATATATATATGTATATACACTCCTTATATATATATATATATATATATATATATATATATATATATATATATATATATCCTATCTATCTATCTATATATATATATATATATATATATATATATATATATATATATATATACAATTAGTAATGTGTTTGTGTGTGTCTATTCTGATCACCTCAAAACAAAAGTATCTATAACCAGGGATGAATCCTAAAAATTCTCTGAGAATGGGTATTGGCTAACTTTACATGAGCTTGGATAAATTTGACCACGCAAAGGGCAGAGGCCAAACTTTCATAATAATTCCAGAAATTACTGGCAGCCGAAGAAAGTAAAAACCAAGGCGCCAAAAGTTTTCCGAACGAGAATGGAAGTAAGATTGCCTCAAATGTTCAATTCGCAAACGGATAAATTTGAGTTCCCCAAAGCCCAGCGTCGAAGGCCAAACTTTCGTAATAATTTCCAGAAATTACTGGCAGCCGAAGAAAGTAAAAACCAAGGCGCCATCGAACGAGTTTTTTTCCCACCCCGAACGAGAAATCAAGCGACCGGAAGATAAGATCGCGGCAAATGCCTTCAAATGTTCAATTACGAAACGAAGGAACAGGAAGAATTCTCAAGTGAAGGCCAATGGCTACAGGAAAACTCTGCTTTTCTTACGATCAAGTCGGAAACTTTTCCCTTCGGATCGAAACTTAATTTCAAGGATGCAATGGCTACAGGAAACTTTTTCTTCTTCTTTCTGATGCTGGTGAGGGACGATCCGACCCTCTTACGTGAATGTGAAGTTCTTCATTGGAGGGGAGGGTAGAGCTCTCGGCTAGCACGCTGTTGGCCCAGCGTTCGACTCCTCGACCGGCCAATGAAGAATTAGAGGAGTTTATTTCTGGTGAAAGAAATTCATTTCTCGTCACAATAAGCTGTAGGTCCCGTTGCTAGGTAACCAGTGGGTTCTTAGCCACGTAAAATAAATCTAATCCTTCGGGCCAGCCCTGGGAGAGCTGTTAATCAGCTCAGTGGTCTGGTTAAACTAAGATATACTTAACTTACGTGAATGTGAATCCAGGGCAAAGGAATATAAATGCGTGAAGGTCGATGGGACGTGCAATCGAATGGTCTTAAAGTGAAGGCCCATGAAACAAATCCAAATGCCCTCAAGTACAGGCCAAAAGAAGGCCAGTGGAACCAAATGCCAATGGCCACAGGAAACTTAATTTGAGAGAAGGCCAATTCCCTCAAGAGGCCAGGACAGGAAACTTAATTCCCTCAAGTGAAGGCCAATGACTACAGGAAACTTAATTCCCTCAAGTGAAGGCCAATGGCTACAGGAAACTTAATGCCCCCAAGTGAAGGCCAAAGAGACAGGGCACCTAATTCCCTCAAGTGAATGCCAGTGACCTCAGAATGCCCTCAAATATTGACCGCAGGTAACCAAATTCCCTCAAGTGAAGGTCAATGATCACAGGAAATTAAATGCCCTCAAGTGAAGGCTAAAGGAACATCAAACCGAATGCCCTCAAGCGAAGAGCAATGACCACAGGAAATCAAATGCCCTCAAGTGAAGGCCAATGACCTCAGGAAACTATAAGCTTGAATGAAGGCTTATAACCTCAGGAAACCAAATGCCCTCACAATAAACAATGTAACTGACTCATTGGGACTCATTTCCAGCCTTAAAGAGCCGTCTCTCGACTCAATAAAGTCTTCATTAACCTACAAATATTATTTTAAGAGACTAAAATTGGTTATTTCCATCCCACCTTCCCACATACTTCAGACTCTGGAACTACTTATCGTCTCTTGCGTTTCCTAAGAACTGAGACTCTTTAGTATCCAAGAGGCGGATGACTCTTAAACACCTAAGACTGGCATCAATACCTTCTTTATATCGTGGACTACGAAGCTGCGTTGTTCTTAAGAACCTATTTCCTTTACATTTACGAAGAATAAAAAAGCGTATATACAAGACTTAGTAACCAATTCAAGCGTGAGTGAGTTTTTGCCTTTAGCCAAGTAATGCGATGTACCTAATTTACAATTCAAACGCAACTGCAGAAAAAACAGTAAAAATATACTTATATGTACATAATATACTGTATATATATATATATATATATATATATATATATATATATATATATATATATATATATATATATATATATATATAAATATATATATATATGTTTGTATGTATACGTACACAAATATATTTTTACTATTTTTTCTGCAATTACCTTTGAATTGCAAATTAAGCACATCGCATCACTTGGCTAAACGCGCAAAACTCACGCTTGAATTGGTTACTAAAGCCTTGTATATACGCTTTTATATTCTTCGTAAATGTGAAGGAAACAGGTTCTGTAAGAACAGCGCAGCTCTTTGTGGTCCATGATATAAAGTAGTGATGCCAGTCTGGTCCCATTTTGCTCGATACGTAATAGATGCATAAAACACAAAAGATAAACTCAACCAGTAAGAAAAACTAAACAAAACCTCGGTTCAAACAATACAATCATAAAAAACCTGAAAATCACAAAAAAATTAGCGATTGAGAAAATATAAACATATATAACAAAAACCAGGTACAACAACACATATATAATATATACAAAAATATATATATAAAAACATATAAATATATATATATATATATATATATATATATATATATATATATATATATATATATATATATATATATATATATATATATATATATATATATATATATATATATATATATATATATATATATATATATACCTTATATACGCGCCGCGCCACAAAATCGGGCCGGCTGACTGACTGGCTCCCCGAAGACTCGCAATGTGAAATGTTCCCGGAGCCTTTAATGTGGAATGTTCTTATCCTCGCTAATCTTATTCGCTCCCACTAATCCCATTTAAAACGAGTAACTTCCTTCAAGGGAATTTACGCTCAGCAGTCTTCCCCAACTGCAACAAGGGCCATTATGCAACCTTTCAATATCGAGGAGTAAGCCTTAGAAACTCGCAATAGATGTTTAAAAGTTACTCTACCTCACCTTATGCTGTATATATGAGTCTCAGACCTCAAAAGATGATGGGGAATTAATAAGACATAATCTGTTAAGCCGGAACTAACCTGAAAAGAGAGAGAAAAAATATATGTAGAATTATTGAGCGCCTGAAACAAAAAGTCATTTTTATAAACATCTGTATACAACATTATAAATAGTTGCTTAATTTCGTGTATATTTCTATATATATACAGTATATATATGTATATATATATATATAGAATATATACTTATATTATATATATTCATATATATAAATGTACATACAGTATATAAATATATATATATATATATATATATATATATATATGTATATATAAGTACGTATAGTTATATATATATATATATATATATATATATATATATATATATATATATATATCACATATATAAATATAGTGTATATATATATATATATATATATATATATATAATATATATAATATATATAATAAATATATATATATATATATATATATATATATATATATATATATATATATATATATATATATATATATATATAGAGAGAGAGAGAGAGAGAGAGAGAGAGAGAGATCCACTAGGCAGGCTTGATTTTTCCTGGCTGCAGTTCTTAGTCATTTCCATTTATTATTGCTTTCAAATTTACAGTAAACTAATCTGAGTATTAAACTGAAACTACATCTTTCGAAAATGAATCACGACCTATATAGTTCCTTTTTTGGTGAAAGTGCAAAGCAATGACGCAATCGTCTCCCATTAATAAACGACCTTACGTCATTATATTATACCTTTTCTCCCATCCATATGTATCTAAGATCCTTCGCCACCGCTGCAATCCGCCACAGTCGACTAACTACCGGGTACTAATTCATTTTATATGTAAACATTTTTTTAGCGAAGCACGCCCTTCCACCCGTTCCTCGCCCTGGACTCGAATCCGGGTCCTCTCCCTTGGTATGTTTGAATGATTACGACCACCTACACAGACAGAAAGATAGATAAATAGATAGATGGACTGACATTAAAATAGATGGATAGACTGATAAATAGAAGATAGATTGACATTAAAATATATGGATAGACAGATAGATAGATAGACAGATAGACAGACAGCAGACAGCAGAGAGACATACAGACATGCACACCGATAGATAGATAGATAGATAGATAGATAGATAGATGGCTGGACAGCCAAACAGATACAGACTGACATTTAAAAATATAGATACAGATAAATAGACAGACAGACAGTTAGATACATAGATAGATAGATAGATAGATAGATAGATAGATAGATAGATAGATAGATAGATAGATAGATAGACATATAAGCTTTTAATGCTCTTCATGGTATTCAAGAACCTGCTTTTACGAGTTATTTAAATCCACCTTTATGAGAAATTCTGCGTCAGAGTTTGTGACCTTTGTTGCAAATTGCTTCATTCAAGCACCGTCCCTGCTTGCTGAGTCTTGCGTGAAATGTCAAGTCATTTGGTCCCAGATCTAATAACTATTCTGGGTAAATCTGGGAGAGCAAGCGCTTATGCAGAGAGAGAGAGAGAGAGAGAGAGAGAGAGAGAGAGAACTGTGAATAGTGTACCGCAGCACAATTGTCTCTCAATGACTTACTTTTCCATGAAAAATTCTCCAATTAGAACAAGCAAAGTGGCCGTGAGGAAAACTGTTTTGTATTTAATGAAAACGGGGGAAACCCCACACACCTGCCTTCCCCATTCCTCCCCCATGGGGAGACTATGAAAGCTTGGGGAAAGGTAACGTCCCTGGCAGAGGTCATTCATTCCCCATCTGGGAAATTATTTGGTTAAAAGAACCGGCGTTGACATTTAGAAGAGGCCATTGTGTTGTCGGTCGTATTGAGAGATTGAGAGGGTGGCTGAAGAGGGGGAGGGGATGAAGGGGATGATGGGGGTGAGCAGTTCGATTTTTTTCCCAGCATTTTAATTACTCTCTTTTGTTTCAATTGCAAATCTGTAAACGAATGAAATGCTGAATACACAATTCTAATTCTATTCATTGTTAAATTTTTCAGTTCTAATTCTGTTCATTTTCTTTGTTAAATTTTTAAATTCTAATTCTATTCATTGTTAAATTTTTTCATTCTAATTCTACTCCTTGTTAAATTTTTAAATTTTAATTCCCTTCATTTGTAATTTTTATCTTTATCTCTACTCTGAGTTATCATCCTATTCTTTTGTTTAAAGAATTGCACATTGTGGGTGAGCAGCGTGGATGAAATTATATTTTATCAAAATCTTTCAACAGGCAAAGCTTTGTATATATTCTTACCACACAGACATATTCTATTTACAGCTCATTTGTGTCTTTGTTCGGTTCATATTCACCAACATGACAAGGCCGTGTGGGAGTATTCATTGTGGAAGAACTTCATGGACGAAATTTTATGCCTTTTGAGTTAATGCTTCTATATATAAATCAGGGTCGTTTAGTCAACATATCTTTTAGTAAGTAGCTATGGTATTAAACACTACTTAATATACTCTTAATAATCAAATGAATTTCAGTAATGCCTTATCCTTCACAAGGCTTGATTGTGCGTGCTACGCTGTGCTGGAAACCCGTCATGAGTCCTACCCGTCATGTTTCCACTACCGTCCCAATCCCCTACCTACCCCGCCCTCCCGGGGCGGACAAACATCAGGAGGAGGTGTATGTGTCATGTCTCCACTACCCTCCCGATCCCTTACCACCCACCCCAGCTGGGGCGGAACAAACAGGTTTGCAGAAGGAGGGTGTATGTGTCATGTCTCCACTACCCTCCCGATCCCCACCTACCCGCCCCCTCAAACAGGTTTGCAGGAGGAGGGTGGATCCCTTACCTCCGATCCCTTACCTACCCGCCCCAACTGGGGCGAACAAACAGGTTTGCAGGAGGAGGGTGGATGTGTCATGTCTCCCCTACCCTCCAGATCCCCTACCTACCCGCCCCCACCCTGGGATGACAAACAATAGAGATCCGCTCGGATTTTATTATTATAGATGGATTAATTTGCAACGTATGTAGAAAGGAGACATCAAGCTGAAGCTTTATGAAATTATTGCCAAACCTTTCTTTAATGAAGGGATTCTCATACTTTCATCAATTGTCCACCAAAAAATAAATACATATATAAATAAATAAACGATTTTCGAGCAAATTTTTCAATTTATTTTACACGCGCTTCATTGCACAAAAACATGGCATCGGCATCTAATTAGATGTGACATTGATGCAGAATAAATTCATATGAGGAAAATTCATTTTGACTTTCACGAAATTTCACCGGTGAAGAATTATTATTCGTACGTAACATCACAGCCTTGACAGCATTCATCATCATCATCAGTCTTCATTAAAGGACTTTTTCACGGGGCCTGGTCTCGTTTAACTCCACAAACACACACACATATTTTGGTATAAGGCTGTGTCGTTTATGGGGTCCTTGGGTGTAACACTTTTTCACGGGACCTGGTCTCGTTTAACTCCACAAAAAAAAAAAACACATATTTTGGTATAAGGTCTGTGCCGTTTATGGGGGTCCTTAGGTGTGAAATTTTCTCCCGGGGCCTGGTCTCGTTTAACACACACACACAACAAAAAAACACACATTTTGGTATAAGGCTGTGCCGTTTATGGGGGTCCTTAGGTGTGAAATTTTTTCCCGGGGCCTGGTCTCGTTTAACACACACAAAAAAACACACACACACACATTTTGGTATAAGGCTGTGCCGTTTAAAGTCTTAGGTGTGAAATTTTTCCAGGGGCCTGGTCCGTTTAACTCACAAAAAAACACACACACACACATTTTATCAGGCTGGGGTGTGAAAATTTTTCACGGAGCCTGGTCTCGTTTAACACACACACACAAAAAAAAACACACAAACATATTTTGGTATAAGGCTGTGCCGTTTATGGGCCCTATGGCGTGAAATTTCTTCTTACGTTGGTTTCATGTGACGATATAACGCACAACTACAATCTTTCTTAAGTCTTTTTACATATATTATCATGCTGCATAAATTGATATTTTTCTTTGAAAAAGATGGTAAAAAAAAATTGACAGTTCTGTGATCAGAATCAACGCGTTATTCCGGAAACCAAATACAATCGAAAATAAACATACAAATCAATATTTAAATATGTATGTATGTATTCAATATACGGCTTTTCGAAAATGGAGTAGATCGTTGCAGTAAGTTTTGAATATGTCGAAAGGCATCAAAAAGCCATAAGAGAGAGAGAGAGAGAGAGAGAGAGAGAGAGAGAGAGAGAGAGAGAGAGAGAGAGAGGTTAGGTTAAGGTCAGGTTAGGTGAACAAAATAAAAATGTAGTAACTAAAATTACAGTTTAGAATCGAGCTTAGATATAATTATCTCCTCGGTACAAACACATTAACTTCACAAATTCATCTGTCAATCAAGAAAAAAAATATACTCTCTTGATGAAAACTGATGATGATGAAGGCTCTCAAGGCCTTCTCACAGAATCATTTGTTCACGTTTAAACCTCAATGAAAATGAAAAAGCATTTTCCTCTTATCACTGCCGCTTTGATGACCTAAGTCGTTGCGACGCCGTTTTAAATTAATACATCGATCAAGTGATTTTCTCAGTGCCGTGTGCCCTTTCAATCCTATATTATTATTATTATTATTATTATTATTATTATTATTATTATTATTATTATTATTATTATTATTATTACTTCAGTAGATGAAACCTATTCACAAGCACACAGGGGCCATTGACTTGAAATTCAAGCTTCCAAAGAATGTTGTTTTCAACCTCCCACCGCAGATCCCACACTGCAGCAGTATTTGCAACATTCCGAGGATGCAATTATACATTACACGATACGTTTATTACCGTGCTTAAATTAATGCTGTCACTAATGGCAGATAATACTATTAATGCCAGTACCAAAAAATGTGGTAGAAAGAGCCACTGGATTAAATTGGCATTTATTCAGATGTCATGAAATTACCAAAATGGAAGGATTTGTTGCGTCAGCCACATTTGCATACAAGTACCACACTCACAAAAGAACAGAATCTTTCAGCACAGAGAAACAAGAACGAAAAATAAATTATATAAAAAATTAAACAATAATAAACAGCGTATGATAACTTTGTACAGTTTGAGAAAATTCAAGGCTGTGCTGTTAAAAGTCACTGATAAATTTTCTTCCATCCAAAGAGAACACACCTACGCAAAAAAGAATTTCAAAACGAATAAAATAAAAATATGAATAATGTACAGATATATGACTTCTATACACACAAAAAATGAAATCAAAAGGCTTCGTCTCCTACATATCAAACTCTATATATAATGACAAAGACTGATTTATTCGCAGCCCGCCTACGTCGAACAAACACAAAACAGAACTGTTCGTCGGGCAGACAAAAGAGGAGCAACTGAAAAACAAAACCATTTCCAATTAACACGAAAGAAGTCCTTAAAATGAGGGGAAACATTCGAGACCCCTTCCCTCCCCTCACCCCCTTTCAACCCCCTTCTCCCTCTCCTTCCCCTCCCCTCACCTCCCTTTCCACCCCTCCTCCATCTCCCATCTCCTTGCCCTCCTTCTCCCGCCCCTCCCCTCACCTCCCTTTCCACCCCCTCCTCCATCTCCCCTCTCCTTCCCCTCCCCTCCCTTTCAACCTCCTCTCCCCCTCTCCTTCCCCTCACCTCACCTCCCTTTCAACCCCCTCCTCCCTCTCCCCTCCCTTACCTCCCTTTCCACGATCTCCTTCAACTCCCTTACCTCCCTTTCAACCCCCTCCTCCTCTCCCTCTCCTTCCCCTCACCTCACCTCCCTTTCAACTCCTTCCTCCGTCTCCCCTCTCCTTCCCCTTTCAACCCCTTTCAGCCCCTTCCTCCCTCTCCCCTCTCCTTCCCCTCCCCTTATCTCCCTTTCCACCTTCTCCTTCCCCTCCCTTACCTCCCTTTCCACCTTCTCCCTTCCCTTCCTCCCTTACCTCCTTTCAACACCTTCCTCCCTTTCCCCTCACCTCCCTCCCCTTTCACCATCTCCCCTCCTTCCTCCCCCCCTCCCTCTCCCCTCTCCTTCCCCTCCCCTTACCTCCCTTTCCACCCTCCTCCCTCCCCTCTCCTTCCCCTCACCTCACCTCCCTTTCAACCCCTTCCTCCCCTCCCCTCCCTCCCCTTTCCCTTCCCTCCCCTCCTTCCCCCCTCCCCCTCCTCCTCTCCCCCCTCCTTCCCCTCACCTCACCTCCTTTCACCCCTTCATCCTCTCCCCTCTCCTTCCCCTCGCCTCACCTCCCTTTCAACTCCTTCCTCCCTTTCCCCTCACCTCCCTTTCAACCCCTTTCTCCATCTCCCCTCTCCTTCCCCTCCCCTTATCTCCCTTTCCACCCTCTCCTTCCCCTCCCCTTACCTCCCTTTCCACCCCCTCCTCCCTCTCCCCGCTCCTTCCCCTCGCCTCACCTCCCTTTCAACCCCTTCCTCCCTTTCCCCTCACCTCCCTTCCAACCCCCTTTTCTCCATCTCCCCCTCCTCCCCTTACCTCCCTTTCCACCCCTCCTCCCTCTCCCCTCTCCTTCCCCTCACCTCACCTCCCTTTCAACCCCTTCCTCCCTCTCCCCTCTCCTTCCCCCTTCCCTTACCTCCCTTTCCACCCACCTCCCCCTCTCCCCTCTCCTTCCCTTTTCCCCTCACCTCCCTTTCAACCCCCTTCATCCCTCTCCCTCTCCTTCCCCTCCCCTCACCTCCCTTTCCCCTCACCTCCTTTCAACCCCTTTCTCCATCTCCCTCCTTCCCCTCCCCTCCTCCCTCTCCACCCTCTCCTTCCCCTCCCCTTACCTCCCCTTTCCACCCCCTCCTCCCTCTCCCCGCTCCTTCCCCTCGCCTCACCTCCCTTTAAACCCCTTCCTCCATCCCCTCTCCTTCCCCTCCCTTACCTCCCTTTCCACCCCTCCTCCTTCTCCTTCCCTTCCCCTCACCTACCTTTAAACCCCTTCCTCCATCTCCCCTCTCCCTCCCATACCTCCTTTCCACCTTCTCCTTCCCTTCCTCCCTCCCTCTCCTCTCCTTCCATCGCCCCACCTCCCTTTCAACCCCCTCCTCCTCTTCCATCCTTACCCCTCCCCTTACCTCGCTTTCAACTCCTTCCTCCCTCTCG
Organism: Macrobrachium rosenbergii; assembly: GCF_040412425.1. Taxonomy (NCBI): domain Eukaryota; kingdom Metazoa; phylum Arthropoda; class Malacostraca; order Decapoda; family Palaemonidae; genus Macrobrachium; species Macrobrachium rosenbergii. The sequence continues at coordinate 14,362,826 of NC_089796.1, read as the reverse complement.
CCTCTCCTTCCCCTCCCCTCCCCTCCCCTCCCTTTCAACCCCCTCGTCCTTCGCCTCAGCAACCCCTCTCAATCACACTCAATAAGACAGACATGACAATGGCCTCCTGGAAACGTCAACGCCGGTTCTTTTAACAAAATCATTTCTTCAAATGAGGAATAAATGAACAAGGACGTTACATTCCCCAGGGCTTTACAGTTCCCCAGCGCTGGGGATCAATGGGGAAAGAGCAAGGACGGGTTCTATCGTGTCTTCATTAAAGACAAAACACAATTTTCCTCTCAGCATCTCTGCTTGTCCTACTTTGGGTTCCTTGGGGTGGGGGTGGGGTCAGGTTAGGGGAAGCAGGAAAGAACCAGTCATCAGAAGACATTTTGAAGCTTCGAGACAGCATGCACAGCTCTCTCTCTCTCTCTCTCTCTCTCTCTCTCTCTCTCTCTATATATATATATCTCTCTATCTATATATATATATATATATATATATATATATATATATATATATATATATATATATATATATATATATATATATATATACACACATATATATATATTACAGTAAAATATATATATATATATATATATATATATATATATATATATATATATATTCATCTCTCTCTCTCTCTCTCTCTCTCTCTCTCTCTCTCTATATATATATATATATATATATATATATATATATATATATATATATATATATATATATATATATATATATATATATATATACATATATATATTCCTCTCTCTCTCTCTCTCTCTCTCTCTCTCTCTCTCTCTCTCTCTCTCTCTCTCTCTCTCTCTCTCTCTGCACACTTTATATGTAAAATGTAAAAATCTGCATAACCACATACCGTCTCAATTTTACTCTACCGGGTTGTAAGTAGATCAAGGACAAAACATTGCTTCACCCGCAATGTTGCAAGCAGACACAGTGCTTGCATAAGGCTGGAATTTGCATCGAAGGTCACTCCAAAAATGAGATGAAATATTTTTCAAAACGTCTGAATATCGCTTTTG
>NC_089796.1:14354301-14356801 GCF_040412425.1 Macrobrachium rosenbergii | reverse complement strand
AATTACATAACCACCCATTATATATACAGCAGTGGATCTTGAACCATTTGTAAATAAATCTGGCCTTACAAAGGCAAGTTCTACTGCAAACATTTGATAAAAAAAAATAAGTAAAAACCGCGCCGAAGTTTCCTCGGCGCAACCGACTTTTCTGTACAGCCGCTATAGCGTATAATCAAGGCCACCAAATATACATCTATCTTTCGGTGGTCTCGGTATAATGCTGTATGAGCCGCGGCCCATGAAACATTAATCACGGCTCGGTGGTGGTCTATCCTATATCGTTGCCAAAAGCTAACTCTAACCTTAAATAAACTAACAACTACAGAGGCTAGAGGGCTGCAATTTGGTATGTATGATGACTGGAGGGTGGCTGATCAACATACTAATTTGCAGCCCTATAGCCTCAGTAGATTTTAAGATATGAGGGCGGACAGAATAAGTGCGGACAGAAAAACGTGCGGGCAGAATAAAGTACGGACGGACGGAAAAAGCCGTCACATTAGTTTTCTTTTACAGACTACTACTAAAAAAAAAAAAAACTATTTGATAAGAAATCAATATTCCACATAGAACCTCTTCATATTCATTATCAAAAGACTACAGCTACCTGTGAAATGTTAACGATAATTATTCAACGAAAACATCTGCCCCGGACCAAATCATTACTGGTAACGATGACCTTACACCTGGCAACCTCATAACCTTCAGTAAAACGCCTAACACCTCTCTCTCTCTCTCTCTCTCTCTCTCTCATAACCTCTATAATAACATATAACCACTCTCTCTCTCCCCCTCTCTCTCCATAACCTTCAGTGAAATAACACATAACCCCAACTTTCTCTCTCACTCTCTCTCTCTCTGTCTCTCTCTCTCTCATAACCTTCAGTAATATCACCCCATCTATCCTCTCTCTCTCTCTTTCTCCGTAACCTTCAGAAATAACACATAACCCCAACTTTCTCTCTCTCTCTCTCTCTCTCTCTCTCTCTCTCTCTCTCTCTCTCTCTCTGTAATAGCCAATTAAATATCCCCACCATAACCTCTAACAGCATAACAACACATAACTCTCTCTCTCTCTTACTGAACTAGCCTCACACCTCCTCTCTCTCTCTCTTTCTCTCTCTCTCTATCGCTCTCTCTCTCTCTCTCTCTCTCTCTCTCTCTCTCTCTCTCCCATAAAAATTCATAAAATACTTGATCACCCCACCTCTCACTCTCCATAACCTTCAGCCTTACAATGTACACTGTAGCCCTCCTCTCTCTCTCTCTCTCTCTCTCTCTCTCTCTCTCTCTCTCTCTCTCTCTCTCTCTCTCTCTCTCCTTCCCCAGCCTGCCAGACCATCCACATGGCACCTCCATATTTTATAGAGAGTTTCCAAAATCCTCACACTTTTCTCCAGTTGGGCTTTTCCTGCTCATCTTCAACCTATAAAATGCACTCTGCCCCTCCCTCCCCTCCCCCCCGCCATCCCCAGCCTCTTTTTCAGAGCCTTAACTCACGTACGGTTTTACAAAAATCTTTTGTCCTTAATTACTGTCTAATTAAATCTTAAGAAAATAATAATAACAACACACACACAATAATAATAATAATAATAATAATAATAATAATAATAAGTGATAGCATGATGCAAATAAGAATGCCAACATAAAGTACAAATGATTAACAACAATTTTATCATTACAGTCATCAATTATAACCAAAAAAACGGCCAATAACACCCATTCAAAGATTACCCTACCAATAACAACAGAAAATCAATAAATGCACTTGAATTCCCGATCATTACAACTATCAGTTACAACCACAACGACAACCAATAACCCCTAAACAAAAATGATCCTATCAACAACAGCAGCAAATCCATATATGCAATTAATTTCTCTATCATTACGACAATAAAATACAACACAACCGATAACCTTCCTCAAAAAATAATTATATCAACAACAACAGCAAATTCATTCATGCATATAAAATCACATATGCGATAATAATAATAATAATAATAATAATAATAATAATAATAATAATGTATCTAATAACTGAGATAACATGATAGCAAATAGCATTGATAATAATTAGTGACACTAAATTACTAATAGTACTGTTATCAATTATAAACTATAACTACAACCAATAACCCTTAACACTATATTATATCTCACCAATAACAGTATATCCATAAATGCGATTAAATTCGCTATTACAACAACCTCAGCAACAACCAATAACCTCCCAAAGAAAATGAAAATTCATAAGCTCATATACTCCGAAGATGATTAATAATAATAAAATGGCTAATAATTAAAATTATAAAAATAAGAATGAAAACATCAGCTAAGTTAGCCAGCATCAATACAGCCATAATAATAATAATAATATGTAACATAATAATAAGAAGAAGAAGAAGAAGAAGAAGAAGAAGAAGAAGAACAACAACAGAACAACAACAACAACAACAACAACAACAACCATCATTCCTCTTTCTATCAT
>NC_089796.1:14329301-14349301 GCF_040412425.1 Macrobrachium rosenbergii | reverse complement strand
ACAAGGAAAGTAAAAACTTGAAAGCCCACTGGCACTATTAAAAAATAAATCGAACAACGCTGATCATTAAACTGGAAACCGTCCTGAATGACGCAAAAATTCATTAACGAGCGAAAAGACAAAAAGAAAGGAAGAAAAGATATACGTGTGAAAAGATAAAAAAAAAAAAAAAAAAATTAAAGGGAATTCAACTTTAAAATTTTGGGGTGTTAATACAATCCGTTATATCTAACTTTTTTCTTTTCTTTTTTTCTTGCTTTAGTGTTTCTCCCAAATGGGAATCTTGCTCTGAAGATGCTTGCTAATAAAGGCAAGCCACTTTGCTTGATAATGATAACCATATTAATAACACCAAAATTGTTTACTTAGGAACTTTCGTTTCCTCATCACGGTTTATCAATATCTACTATCGAAGAACTATTTTCGTAGATATTCAAGGACATATTACTGAGAAAAATAACAATAATAAAAAAAGCAAAACTAAGGTCAACTGTGTAAAGAACAACAGAAAATGAACAAAAAACATAAAATAGAACCCTGTGGCTATTTCGAATGCAATACTCACTTAGGTCGGAAGGGCCATTTTTATCTTGCCCTATTTAAACCCTGCAAATTAATGTGGATGATAATTAATATTATCGTAAATTTGTATTCGGGACAAATTAAAGGTTCACGAGATGAATAGCTGGCACTCTGGCCCCACCTTTACCCACTCCCCCCCACCCAGGGTCTATAGCCATAAATCTGCATTCTCATCACCAGGGCCAACCGTAATGCACTGAACAGGGACCATTTCATGTAAGCATACACACACACACATACTTAAATACATACATACATACATACACATATATTATATTATATATATACATGCGTGTGTATGAATGTGTGTATGTGTGTGTATGTTGACATGAAACATTCCCTACCAAATGCACACTGCGAATGGCCTTATATACATACAATATCTGATCTATATTATATATATATATATATATATATATATATATATATATATATATATATATATATATATATGCACACACACACACACACATATATATATATATATATATATATATATATATATATATATATATATATATATATATATATATATATATATATATATATATATAAATATATAGAACACTGAGGAAAGTCTGGAGCTACAAAGGAGCAGATGTCAGCAGTGACCACCAACCTGTTATCGCCACACTAAAGCTGAAATTAAAATCGCTCAACACGACATATGACAAAGTATAGTGTCTCAATAAAATTCAGATTATCTAAGACGACCGCATCGGGAATATCCAAACATATTTTTTGTTTAATAAACCATATTTGAGGAGCTTCAGACAATCAGTGAGGACCGGAATAACATTAGTATTGTGCATTAATCTGCTGGAAAAGAAGTGATGGAATAGGTCTTAATCAGATGGAAACCTGGCATATCGGATGAAAAAAGGGACATATATTAAGGAATAAACAGAAGCTACAGGTTAGTGTACAAATATCTGGAAAAGACGAACAACATATAGCAAGTAGTTATCGAAACATAACTACTTACCACGCTCCACTATGCGTTGTTCGTCTTTTCTAGGATATATCGCTACACTCACATTTAGTTTTCTGTAAAAGAAAACTGATGAGAGAGGGCTTTTGTCTGTCCGTCCGAAATCAGAGGTGCCTCACACTGAGGGACATGGGGCAACCCGAACGAACTATAAGGTCCCTGTAAGGTAAGGTCCAAATTGCTGAGGGTAGAGGGCTACAAATTAGTATGTTGATCACCCACCTTCCAGTCATGAAACATACCAGGTTGCAGCCCTCTAGCCTCTGCAGTTTTTATTTAAGGTTAAAGTTAGCCACGATCGTGCGTCTGGCGCCGCTACTGATCATCCACCTTCCAGTCATGAAACATACCAAATTACAGCCCTCTAGCCTCAGCAGTTTTTATTTTATTTAAGGTTAAAGTTAGCCACGATCGTGCGTCTGGCGCCGCTATAGGTGCCAACAACACAGGGCTACCGCCGGACTTATGGTTTTGTTTTGAGGCCCCGGCTGAGAGTCTCATACAGCATTATACGTTGTGCAGAAAACGCGACTGCGCCGAAGAAATTTCGGCGCATCTTTTTCTTGTTTGCTTCTGTTTACACTTTATGCCCCAATTTCATCCGGTCTACCAGTTTCCACCCAGTTACGACCGTATCCCAGCACTTCTTTTCCAGCAGATAATGCGCATTGCCGATGCTAATCCAGTCCTCACTGATCGGTGACACCTCCTCAAATATGGTTAATTAAACAGTGAATGTGTTTGGATATTCACTTACAAAAGTCTCTCAATATTTTTATTTTATAGAACCTGAATTTTATTAAGACCCTGTGCCTCGATAGTGAAGTTACACGAAGCACAAGACGACATGGAGAGAATGTCTAAAAAACTGAGATAATGAGACTAACATAGCCATTGTAGTAGCAGGCTGAATTACTAGTGAAACAAGGAAAAAATTAAGTACTTGACGACAAAAAAAAAAAATATATATATATATATATATATATATATATATATATATATATATATATATATATATATTATATATATATATATATAATATATATATATCACATTTTTTATCACACCGTATATATTATATACGATCATGATATACAAATATCGCTTAATATCAATCCACGCTACATCGGGAATATCCGAAAAATTATCACCGAAGGAATTTATAAATGATAAATGAACGGCATATATAGTCTCGATCCCACGGACACAGACGCGCATCCAGCGAATCCAGTGACTTAACGGCTGACCTATGGACCATCTGGGTATAAATACCGCCTTTCCTTAACTCTTCCTCACTCACTATTTGCCTGATGAGAGAGAGAGTTAGTCTCTGAAATATAGGTTTGCTTTCTATTTGGCATATAAATTATATATTATATATATATATATATATATATATATATATATATATATATATATATATATATATATATATATATATATTATATATACATATATATATATATATATAGATAGACAGATAGATAGATAGATATATAGATATAACAACGCAGCAACCAGTGAAGAATAAAATCGACATTATGTCAAGAGGCGAAAGGAACACCAACGCCGGAAAAAAAATAACATACTGGCAATTTGCATAATCTCCATTTTCAACACCAACAACGTAAAATACACAGGAGATTTCAATAAATTTTAAATGCTAATTGGAATACAATCCTGTCAATGTTGGGAACGCCAATTTGCATAGATAACCAACGTGCGAATTGAAGATACGAGAATTGAGGATACGAATCGAGGAATATTATTCTTTCTACTGAAAGTACACGATATTGCCGAAGCATTGTGATACCTTTTGTATTACACAGAGAAGTTCTTCATTGGAGTGGTGGCTAGAGCTCTCGGCTAGCACGCTGTTGGCCCAGCGTTCGAGCTCTCGGCTGGCCAATGAAGAATTAGAGGAACTTATTTCTGGTGATAGAAATTAATTCTTTTTCGTCATAATGTGGTTCGGATTCCACAATAAGCTGTAGGTCCCAAGTTACTAGTAACCAGCTGGTTCTAGCCACGTTAAATAAGTCTAATCCTTCGGGCCAGCCATAGGAGAGCTGTTAATCAGCTCAGTGGTCTGGTTAAACTAAGATATATTTTTTTGTATTACACAGAAAATATGCAATTCCACATAGGCTACTGGGCTTAAATTTAATTCTTACTGCGGTCTTTTTGTAATCATCACTAGTAGATGAGTCAGCATTTCCCTTATTTAATAAGCACTGGCGAGACACAGCAGTACAAACAAGTAAAAAACGCGCCGAAGCTTCCTCGGCGCAATCGAGTTTTCTGTACAGCAGCTACAGCGAATAATCAAGGCCAGCGAAAACAGATCTATCTTTCGGTGGTCTCGATATAATGCTGTATGAGCAGCGGCTCATGAATCTTTGACCGGTGGTGGCCTGGTCTATACCGTTGCCAGAACCACGATTATAGCTAACTTTAACCTTAAATTGAAAAAAAAACTACTGAGGCTAGAGGGCTGCAACATGGTATGTTTGATGATTGGAGGGTGGATGACAAACATCCCATTTTGCAGTCCTCTAGCCTCATTAGTTTTTAAGATCTGAGGGCGGACAGAAAAAAAGTGCGGACGGACAGACCTGCTCAATAGTTTTCTTTTACAGAAAACTAAAAAGCTACAAAAAACAGAGAATGTACTCTACAGCGATGCACTGGAGTCGAATTATTAACTATTTTACATCACGAGGACCCCGAATATCACTTTTAAAATAAGACTCAGATTGCTAGTACCAAAACGCTGTGACTAAATGTGACCAAGTTTTGCAATTAGATAACGAAATCCTGAATTGCTGGGGCCAACTTCAAGAGGGATTAAAAGTCATCCTCTATCTATTGCAATCAAATGAGTACGATGCTCTTAACTTCCACGTGAAGTGGTGCACGTTTATGCCAACAATCAATTAAAGATTGGGCTTCCATGCCGACAAGTATCTAAACAATCCCGAAGCTTCTTCATAGAACAGATTGCTAAATGAACCTATCATCAAAGCGGTTTCTACTTATTGGCAATTATCTCGAAATTGAAGTTTCCTTACAGGTGATAATTGTTTATCTCGAAGTTGAAGTTCCTTTACAGGTGCTAACTGTTTATCTCGAAGTTGAAGTTCCTTTACAGGTGCTAATTGTTTATGTTAAAAATCAACTAAATTCGGGTATCATTACTGGCATACCTCTCAAAATAAGTAGGTCCGTTTATGGATGCTGACTGTTTACCTCAGCAATCAGTAAAATCTGAGACCTCATGATGGCAAGAAAAGAATATAATATAGAATTTAGGCCAAAGGCTAAGCGCTGGGACCTACAGTATGAGGTCATTCAGCGTTGAAACAGTGAAAAGATTTGAAAGGTGTAACAGGAGGAAAACCTTGCAATTGCACTATGAAACAATTGTTAGGAGAGGGTGGAAAGTAAGACGGAAGAAAGAGAATACGAACGGAGGTACAATAAAGGAATGGAAGTGGTTGCAGCTAGGGGCCGAGGGGACGCTGCAAAGAACCTTAAGTAATGCCTACGGTGCACCGAATGAGGTGCACTGACGGTACTATTCCCCTAGGGGGTCATGGTGGGAAGTATCTCAAGCGCAAATTGACGTCCTTTGATTCGTCTACCTGCAGGTTACCGTACTAAAGAGCTGTAAGAATTACATTTTCTTTGCCTTCAGCCACATTTAGAATAGGTGGAAGTGAATTTCCACCTTAAATCTGAAGTTCCCGGCATCACTAAATTATTAGTTTTCACAATAAAAACAAGTAAAAATGCGCCGAAGTTTCTTCAGAGCAATCAAGTTTTCTGTACGCTGCTACAGCATATAATCAAGGCCACCGAATACAGATCTATCTTTCGGTGGTCTCGGTATAATGCTGTGCGAGCCGCGGCCCATGAAACGTTAACCACGGCCCGGTGGTGGCATGTCCTACATCGCTGCCAGATGCACGATCATGGCTAGATTTAACCTGAAATAAAATAAAAACTACTGAGGCTGGAGGACTGCAATTTGGTATGTTTGATGATAGGAGGGTGAATGATCAACATATCGATTTGCAACCCTCTAGCCTCAGTAGTTTTCAAGATCTGTAGGAAGACAGAAAAAAGTGCGGAAAAAAAAAGGCGGACAGAAAAAGTGCGGACAAAAAAGTGCGGACGGACAGACAAAGCCATCTCAATAGTTTTCTTTTACAGAAAACTAACAAGAAAGTGGAAATTACTACCTTAACCGATGAGCTGCAGTTTCGTGCAGAAATCTACATACTCTTTAGTACAACAAATTTTGTGTCGCACAAAAACAATAAACGTAAACAACACATAATTAGGCAAAAAACTAAGATTTTACCTGAAAAACGGAAACCACCAAAAAACAGGAAGTCAACCTTCGCTGGAACAATTAGCCAACTTAATCCATCACTTCCAATCACTGAGGACAAGTCTGGATGCCCTCGGCGTCGACTGACAATGAATAAATAAATGACAAAAAGAAAGATTCGGGCAACAGATGCAGCTCCTGTGCCCAACAGCGAACGGCCTAAAAAGGCTTTACCTTACATTTTCCGCTGAGAATTTGAGAGCAAAGCGCTTTTTTCATTTTCTTTTTTACTTTGCCGCCGCTGCGACTTAATTGTCGTGGAAGTCACGTCCCTCCATCTGAAGGGAAAACTCAACGCCACCAACTTACCCGAGCGAAACACGAGAAGAAGAAGAAGAAGAAGAAGAAGAAGAAGAAGAAGAAGAAGAAGAAGAAAGAGAGAAGAAGAAGAAGAAGAAGAAGAAATATAAAAACAACAAAATAATACCATGTGACGAGAGAAATAGAGAGAAAGGTTTTGATAAAGATTATTTTTTCCTTCTTGTGGGATCAAAAGGATGAGGGATGGGGAGTCGGAGGAGGCAGGGGGGTGGGGGGGGGACTACGGGAATGAAGGGGTGGAGGTTTCCGGAAATGAAAAAGGTGAGGTGTGGAAATGTGGTCCGTCATATCTAAAGAGCAGATTCCCTTCGGCATTATTTAATCTATCGTTTACTTGTTTTATTTATTGTTTATTTCTCTGTTCACTACCTGATTTGTTGCTGGCGTCGCAACTACCAAGGTCAATGTCACTGGTGGGTTTGAGATATTTTTTAAAACTAAGGTTCTTGATTAAGGAATCTGGAGCGATGTCGGCTTCATAGTGATGACGGCAAAAACCAGGAAAATATTATCACTAATCACTCACGTGTCGGACTTTAAGAAAGATAAATGAGACATTATGATGGTATATTTCCTGTATATATATATATATATATATATATATATATATATATATATATATATATATATATATATATATATATATATATATACATATATATATATATATATATATATATATATATACCATATATAATATAAATATATACATCATATATAAAAATGGGATGTATGTACGTATGTATGTGTGTATGTTCCACCATGACTCTGGAACGCATTGAGCAATTTCAACCAAACTTGGTATACAAATGACTTAATATCTCGAAAAGAATACGGGGGGGGGGGAAGACATCACTAGCACCAAAGGGCACCAAACGGGGTAGGGGTGGGAAGGGCTTCCCTAAAACGGTGCTGGTTCTATCTGTATACTTAGGTAACTAAATAAACGCGACGGTTTTATCGTACCTCATTTCGTTATACATAAGACCTACTTTCTGGAAAAGAATAGTTGGGGGTGGGGAGTAAACATCACTGGCACCAAAATGGGTGGGGTTGGGAATGGGGTGACATGTAAAAATAACCGAAAACGACAGATATTAGTCTCTAATCCATACTTTTTGAGGTCACTGAGATGAATCGTCACACTCCCGATGCCCTTTAAGCCCTAGTTCAGCCCTAAATAGGAAAAAGGGTTGAGAAGGGATAATATGTAAACTGTCAAAATGTTGGGCAATGTAATCAGCTAAATCTGTCTTAACAGGAGAGAGAGAGAGAGAGAGAGAGAGAGAGAGAGAGAGAGTTTATCGGGTTGTCAAGAGTCTTCCTGGCAGCGCTGGGTTGATCAGCTAGTATGTGTATATATATATGAGCATATATATATATATATATATATATATATATATATATATATATATATATATATATATATATATATAAAAAAGCTTTCTTTAGACTTATTCAAGAAACCTTGCAAACAACTTCAGCACTTTCACTTCGCATTATTTAATAAATCTTACTGTATCGAATTTCACACAAAACATTTCACTAACTTTCAGGTTAGTTCACATTTCACTGAGAGAGAGAGAGAGAGAGAGAGAGAGAGAGAGAGAGAGAGAGAGAGAGAGAGAAAGAGAGAGAGAGAGAAAGAGAGAGAGAGAGAGAGAGAGAGAGAGAGAGAGAGAGAAAGAGAGAGAGAGAGAGAGAGAGAGAGAGAATGCAATGTACAGCACCTTATCTTTCCTTTCAAAAGATAACATACGAACTAAAACACATATAAGCAAGAAAATACATTAAGACCTTAATCCATCGCTTCCAGGCACTGAGGACAAGTCCGGATGCCCTCGGCGTCAATTGCCATGAATAAAACCTTCAAAAAGGATTCGGGCAACAGATGCAGCTCTTGCGCCCAACAGCGAGCGGCCTAAAAAGGCATTACCTTACATTTTCCGGAGCGAAGTTGAGAGCAGAGGGCCTTTTTTTTTTACTTTGCCTCCGCTGCGACTTAATTGTCGTGGAAGTCACGTCCCTCCATCTGAAGGGAAAACTCAACGCCACCAACTTACCCGAGAGAAACACGAGAAGAAGAAGAAGAAGAAGAAGAAGAAGAAGAAGAAGAAGAAGAAGAAGAAGAAGAAGAAGAAGAAGAAATATATAAACAACAGAATAATAGTAAGTGACGAGAGTAAAAAAGAGAAAGGGTTTTAATTAGTATTAATTTTTCCTTCTTGTGAGACCAAAAAGATAAGGGATGGAGAAGTGGTGGATGTTGGGGGGGGGGAGGACTACAGGAATGAAGGGGTGGGGATTTCCGGAAATGGAAAAGGTGAGGTGTGGAAATGTGGTCCGTCATATTATATGGAGGAGTCCACCTCCCTCTATAAACTTGAAATGACCAATAAAATTCAAATCCATTCCGCTTTTTAGTCTCAAAAAGAGACCCTTCCACAAATTTCTCCCACTAAAATTCAACCACAGGCCCTCCATTCCCCTTACTTTAAGACTGTTCCAGTCTATCCAGCAATGTCAATAATGAGAATTAAAAACCACAGTAATGTTAAAAATATTTATGCACAGAGTTAAAAATGATAAGGAACTGAATTGAATGGATTATAAAATTTAGGCCAAAGGCCAAGCACTGGGACCAATGAGGTCATTCAGCGCTGACACGGAAATTGACAGTAAAAGTTTGAAAGGTGTAACAGGAGGAAAACCTCGCAGTTGCACTATGAATAAACTATTAGGAGAGGGTGGAAAGTAAGATGGAAGAAAGAGAATATGAAAGGAGGTATAGTAAAAGGAGCGAAAGGGGTTGCAGCTAGGGGCCGAAGGCACCTTGCAAAGAACCTTATGTCATGCCTACAGTGCACCGCATGAAGTGCACTGACGGCTCTACCACCATACGGCAAAAAAATAAAAGAGACTCTTAACTCTGTGTACAAATATTTTTAAAATTACTGTGGCTTTTAATTCTCGATATTATAGCCTCGTTAAAGAGGTTCCTTGGTTCAATGACTTATACTCTATTTTTGCAATTGTGAAGTGTCACCTCCAGATTCTGTCATTATTATTATTATTATTATTATTATTATTATTATTATTATTATTATTTTATTATTATTATTATTATTATTATTATTATTTCCACGTTTCTTGTTATTATTGATATTCGTCCTTTTACTACTGGAATAATATCATTGTAGAGTTTTTGCAATTTTCAATTCTCATATTTAGCCTTCTGGACCTGACTTCTGTAACCACGTAAGGGCCCTAGCTGGAAATTAATCGTTTGTAATCTGTAGCTAATTGTTATAATTTTTAATATTTTTTCTAACCATTTTTCTCCATATAATTACGGTCATTACCATTATTATGAATTCTATTTTTCTACTTTCAGCAACTGTGTGGGATGTTGCAGATAATTTTTTTCTCATGTTATCTTATGTATCTAGATTGTGTATATTGTACTTATAACCATGCATATGGCCCTGAGCTGCAATAAAGATTATTATTATTACATATACATATTATTATTATTATTATTATTATTATTATTATTTATTATTATATTATTAATGCTGATGTCAGGGGAGATGAAAAGAGCAGGTGATACCACCTTGCAAGAATCCTGCAGCTTACACAACGCACTTATTTTTCTCTACGGAATTATCATTATTATTATTGGTCTAGTTAGCACAATAATATAACTGTTTAAGGTTCATGTGTAAAAAAGATTTATAAAGGCTTTCGAACCTACTCATGGGTTTCATCTTCAGTCACAATGAGAATTTTACATGTAAAATGTACAGAGGTAAACTTGAAAATCAAAATAAAAAGTCTTGAAGATCACAATCAGACACCGGAACGAAGTGCTTCCCTAATAGACCTCTGATTACCAGAGGAAACGAAGGCAGTTATTTTGGAAGCTAATCACCGGTATCAACGATCTTTAGACTTTTTTTTTGATTTTAAGTTTACTCTGTACATTACAAGTAAAATTCCTCATTTTAACTGAAGATGAACCCCGAGTAGGGTTCGAAAGCTTTTATAAATTTTACACGAACCTTAAACAGTTATGTTATTGTGGACCCTTTAGAGCAGTGGTTCCCAACCTTTTCTGGTTTCAGGCACCCTTGGCAAGCCTTTCATAAGTTCCCCGCACCCTTTATAAGGAAATATATATATAAAATCTCTCTGTAGTTTTTTTATTATATTTTTTTTCTGACAGTTTTTTAACAACACCTTATACCTAGAATCCTAGGTGATATGAAAATACTCTTACAACTGATCCTCTATAATAAAAAAATAGTATTATTGATACAAATATGTAATTGTGACAAGTTTTACAGTAGTTGCACAACGTATTCAAGTAGTTACAGGCGTTTATGATACAAGACAAACACACAAATAGACCGCAGTGAACCATGCACATGTATACCAGTGAAATCGTAACTGATGCTTGAACACAAACCTGATATCAGGTCTTACTTGTTGATAATGCCACCTCATATCGTCCCCAAGTGAAAGAATCCTATTTCTTTGTTTCGATTTTATTGTAGCCAATGGCAGAAAAATGCCTGCCGCACAGATACGATGTGGAGAAGGGCAAAAGTAGAGAAATAGCTTTCTTTGGCCAAATTAGATATTCCAATGTTCCATGCCAAAAGCTGCCAGTATCACGTCACTTTTCTCAAATTTGACTTTCAGTGTTGAATCAGCAGATATATCAAGAAATCTTGCCGCTGCTCCCATTGCCGTGAAGTCCAGCTCTTCAGCCATGTCAGCCAGTTTGAAGGGTGATACAATCCAATCGAGTTCTCCAGAAAGTGATGAAAAATACTTACCAACTGCTTCTCTCAGCTGTTCAAAGTGATTAAGAATCAGATTTTTTACAGTTCCAAGATCTGTTATATCCTGGTTATTGAAGAGAAGGGAAGTTTGACATCGTCTTTCTGAACAGCCGACTTCCATGATTTCAGCTTTCTGGAAACCTTGCATCCTGTTAACTGATGTTATACCTCAAGTCTTCCCTTCATTGAGAGATTTAGTTCATCCAGCTTAGAAAAACGTCTGCTGAAATATGACACAGCTTAAGCACCAAGTATGATTTTCAGCAGCTTTATAAATATATACTCGCGTCTCTCCTCTCCGAAAAAGGCTTTAATTCTTCTTGGAGTTCAAGAACGCGTGGTTCAGTACAACCTCTTGATAACCACCTATGTCAGTAGGCAAAATCAGGTGAAATATGAGCCGCACCCATTTCTTGACACATCTTTTGAAAAAGTCTTTTCCAGTGGCCTGATTTGATGAAATTAACCATCTTGACAGCCTGGTTTAAAACCTCAGTCAAATCTTTTCTCCACAGGTAAGGTGGGGTGAGGAGGACCTCCGCTATCTCGGTAGTCCTCCTCTCCCTCTCCTGCCAAGAGAGAGACGTTAGTGTTTTGCAAATATTTCATGGAATTTTGGCGGCACCCTCAAAAGATCTCATGGCACCCCTTGGTGCCGCGGCACACCGGTTGGGAACCACTGCTTTAGAGCATTTATGAACTCTCGTGATAGGGAGCTTTATTCCCAGTTATCATTATTATTCAGAAGATGAACCTTATTCATATGGAACAAGCCCACATGGACCACTTGACTTGAGATTCAAGCTTCTAAAGAATATGGTGTTCATCTGAAAGAAGTAACAGAAGGTAATGGGAAATACAGTAAGAAGAGAGAGATTATAAGAAAAGAACAAATAAATTAATAACAGATAAATTATAAGTGAATTATTAAAATACAATGAGAACTGCTTTAAGGCAGTAATGCATGGCAGCCTCGCTTGAACTTTTGAGGTTCCAACTGCATAACATCCTCAAGGAGACTTTCACAAGTCAGCTAAAGCTAGCTTAGTAAAACGTTGGCCTTTCAATTATTGTTCAATATGAACGTGTAATAATAATAATAACAACAAACCATGAAGATGCATAAAAAAACAGATTAGTATCCAAACGAAACGAGGAAAAATAACTACTCTGTTCCATCCCATATCACTCAAAACACTAACACCCGGCCTATTCTTAAAAAAAAAAAAATAAATAAGCCGAACTTTCTTCGACGCAACCGAGTTTTCTGTACAGCGTATAATGCTGTATGAAACTCTCAACCACAGCCCATAAAACCCTCGGCCGGCCGTGGTGGCCTGTGTTGTTGCGGTGCCTGACGCACGATTATGGCTAACTTTAACCTTAATTAACACAAATAAAAAGTGCGCAGAAGTTTCTTCGGCGCAATCGAGTTTTCTGTACAGCCACTACAGCGTATATAATCAAGGCCACCGAAAATGGATCTATCTTTCGGTGGTCTCGGTATAATACTGTATGAGCCGCGACCCATGAAACTTTAACCAAGCCCCGGTGGTGGCCTATCCTATATCGTTGACAGAAGCACGATTATGGCTAACTTTAACCTTAAATCACTTAAAAACTACTGAGGCTAGAGGGTTGCAATTTGTTATGTTTGATGACTGGAGGGTGGATGATTAACATACCAATTTGCAGCCCTCTAGCCTCAGTAGTTTTTTAAGATCTGAGGGCGGACAGAAAAAGTGCGGACGGACAGGCAAATAGTCATCTCAATACTACTTTTCTTTTACAGAAAACTAAAAAACGGAAAGGTCAATCCTCCAGATTTATGCGCCAATAAGCCGAAACTAATGAAAGGACGAACACGGCCAAAACTTCGAGGAAGATGACGAACGGCTGACCATCAGGTGAAAATCGCCAGATTTCGACGCTGCTCTACTGCCCTACATACCTAAATGGAGTGACCCACTTTCAGTCGCTCGGTTCTGTCAGTCAGTGGTGTGAAGGTTGGTGTTTCCTAATTAAAGCAGACTTCGGTCTTGCGTGTTTACAATCAAAGCATGTCACAAGCAAGCACAGGTGTCTATACACACAAACACACACACACACACAAATATATATGTATATATATGTGTATATATATATAAATATATATAAAATCCCCCTTCACTACTATTTCCAAAGTGGAGCGAACTGAATATTAAATGACATTTATAGCTTAATGTTTGTGAAAAAGTATGTCACGATGATGTGGTAATTTATATATATATATATATATATATATATATATATATATATATATATATATATATATATATATATATTTATATATATATATATATATATAGGTGTTAGGAACAATCGTTTGTCGATTGTTCCCTTAGTGGATTGTTGCCTCCTTTGTTTTGTTTGTTTTTAATTACTGGCGAGTTGACGTCTGATGGATTTTTCAGTCAGGTTCGTAGCAGCAACGAATAGGGTCCAGGGTAGCAGCAAGCCAGTTGATATGGATGGTTTCTTCGAGAGTCACAGGTATGTTATGAATTACAATACTCAATTGATGCTGAATTAACAAGAGTGGGAGGTTTCGTAAATGGTTGCCGTGTCGGCTCTGTCTTCCTCAAAATCTTGGAGGAAATGCGTCAGCTGATAGCTAAACATTCTCTCCAAGATTTGGGGAACGTTTTCCTCCCCACTGCTTGTTAATTCAACATCCGCTGTGTATTGTAATTCATATTGAGTTCGTCTGAGGTTGTTTATGACTTATAAGCATGCTTTTCATTTATATATTGTTTATATATGTGTGTTATTTGATATATATATATATACCTGTGTATTTTGCTGATGTTTGCTGCTCAAGTGTTATTGATATATAATATTTATATATATATATGTATTTATGCTGTTAAGTAATTAATTTTGTTATATGCTAATTTTAAATTATATGATACTGTATATATACATAGCTTATATATATTATAAATATTATATCCTCCTTTGTTTGTACTGTATATAACTTGTTTATTTTAAAGTCCTTTCTCCCTCTTAGAAGTGGTGGCTCCCAAATGTTCTAAAAACTTTGAAAAGTTTCTTGGTAAAAAGCAAGATTTTGCTACCAGCTACCACGCTAAGTCTCGGAGACCTACTTCAATCAATTAACCAGTGGGTACATAATTCATCACTTAGCTTTACAGAGGCAGAATGGATTTGCTCAGAGAGGCCTAACATCTTTCAAACCAACCAACCAACCCCCCAAAACCCCACCCACGCATCAGCCCCAAACGATATCATAGTCCTCAGCAGCCTCTAACCCATACAACTGCTGGCCTAAATTCCATCAGCCACCTTATATCTCACAACGGTTTTCGAAAAATCTGGAGCCACTTTTAACTTTGTAATGTTTAGAGTCAGGTCTTTCAAGTGTTAAAGTATCATGTTTATTGTAACATCAGGTATAGTTTCACTTTTGCAAATGACACAGCTGACGAAAACTGGGTTTCGATGGTCTCGCGAACCTGTTTGGAGAACAGTAATCTCTCTCTCTCTCTCTCTCTCTCTCTCTCTCTCTCTCTCTCTCTCTCTCTCTCTCTCTCTCAACAAAACCTTGGATTTCCGTGGACTCTCGAAAAGCTGTTGGGAGAACAGTAATCTCTCTCTCTCTCTCTCTCTCTCTCTCTCTCTCTCTCTCTCTCTCTCTCTCTCTCTCTCTCTTGTGGAATAAACTTGGATTTCAGACACAACTTGGTGACATTTTATAAGACAGAAATCTCTCTCTCTCTCTCTCTCTCTCTCTCTCTCTCTCTCTCTCTCTCTCTCTCTCTCTCTCTCTCTCTCTCGTTGCATAAAACCTCGGATTTCGAAAGTCTCTCGACAAGCTGTTTATAGAACAATGATCACCCACCCCCTCCCCTCTCTCTCTCTCTTTCTCTCTCTCGTTGAATAAAACCTTGGATTTCAAAGGACCCTTGACTTCACACATTTTATAGGAGAGAAATCGCTCTCTCTCTCTCTCTCTCTCTCTCTCTCTCTCTCTCTCTCTCTCTCTCTCTCTCTCTCTCTCTCCTCGAGAAACAATCTGCACCGATAAAACAACACCTCAAATCCATCATTATCAGAAACAAAAACACACAAAACAACTTCGACTCCGGATTAAAACAGAGAAATCGACCTCAGACGCCAAGAGCAAATCGAGTTGGGGAAGGCCTAACCTGGTTCCCTAACCCAATTCCCACCACTTGAGAGGACAGATGCGATCAAAATTTCAAAACAATTGCATCAAAAGCCGATTCCGTGTCCTCCAGTCTCGAGAGACGTCCAAGACAACAACAACAACAACAACAACAAAACAACAACTTAAACATATAAACGAGCACTCCAAGGTTAATACGACAACAGCGCCGTTGCGTCTTCCGGTCTCGAGAGACGTCCGAGACGACAACAACAACAATACATTTAGATATAAACGAGCACTCCAAGGTTAATACAACAACAACAGGCCCCTTGTCTCTTCCGGTCTCAAGAGACGTCCAAGACGCCAACAACAACAAAAACAAAACAACACATTTATTTAAATATAAACGAGCCGTCCAAGATTAATACGACAACAACAGCGCCGTTGTGTCTTCCGGTCTCAAGAGATGTCTAAGACAACAACAGCAACAACAAAAAAACAACACATTTTTCTTAGACACAAACGAGCCGTCCAAGATAAACACGACAACAACAGCGAAGTTCTGTCTTCCGGTCTCAAGAGACGTCCGAGACGCCAACAACAACAACAACAACAAAACAACAACAATTCAAGTATAAACGAGCACCCCAAGGTTAATACGACAACAACAGCGCCGTTGTGTCTTCCGGTCTCAAGAGACGTCCAAGGCGCCAACAACAACAACAATAACAAAAACAACAATAAGAACAACAACAAAACAACTTAAATATAAACGAGCACTCCAAGGTTAATACGACAACAACTGCGAAGTTGTGTCTTCCGGTCTCAAGAGATGTCCGAGACGCCAACAACAACAACAACAATAAGAACAACAACAACAAAACAACATTACATTTTTTTAGCTATATACGAACACTCCAAGGTTAATACGACACCAACAGCACCGTTGTGTCTTCCGGTCTCAAGAGACGTCCAAGACGTCAACAACAACAAAAACACCAACAACTTAAATATAAAGAAGCACTTCAAGTTTAATGCGACAACAACAGCGCCGTTGTGTCTTCCGTTCTCAAGAGACGTCCAAGACGCCAACAACAACAACAACAACAACAATATAAATATAAACGAGCACTCCAAGATTAATACCACAACAACATCGCCGTTGTTAGTCGCTTTACTTTCTCTCCATTAAATAATATTTCAGGGTTTTAAAATTGTGATGCGGAACGTGAAGTTTAGTAAGGTATCAGCAACTATGCATCTGGTTAACGTATTTATGTTTCCATAACCGTATTTTCCTTCTTTAATATAATGATTTCTCGGTCAAAATTCTGATAGTCAAAGTGAACTATAAAAATCATAAACTACATAAACTACAACATCAGAAGCTAAGTGTTATTCAATTTTCATAAATATTACATTCTTCCTGGTCAAAATAATCATTTTCAATATTCAACAAGACACTGGTTCGCAGGAGGTAAGATAAATTTATTCACTCCTCTCCTCCATAGTAGGTTTTCCTTCACTCATCACTTCCGTAACGAAAATAAACTAGAAATTAAATGTTACAGCAGTTTTGCGTTTTTTCTCTTGATAATCTATCATTCTAACTTTGGGGCTAAACATAACTCCCACTAAGAATCTTCTGTGACTATAAATTTATGGCTAAACATTAAATGCCACTAAGAACCTTCTGTAACTCCAAATTTAGGGCTAAACGTAACTGCCACTAAGAATTTTCTTTAACTCTAAATTTAGGGCTGAACATAACTGCCATTAAGAATCTTCTGTAACTATAAATTTATGGCTAAACATATCTGCCACTAAAAATATTCGATCACGCTAAAGTTAGCGCTAAACATAACTGCCCCTAAGAATCTTCTATAGCTAAATCTAGGGCTACACATAACTGCCACTAAGAATCTTCTGTAACTATAAATTTATGGCTAAACATAACTGCCACTAAAAATATTCGATCACTCTAAAGTTAGCGCTAAACATAACTACCCCTAAGAATCTTCTATAACTCTAAATTTAGGGCTAAACATAACTGCCACTAAGAATCTTTTATAACTCTAAATTTACGGCTAAACATAACTGCCACTTAAACTTATCTTCAATAACAGAAAATACGACATATGTGACCCATGGAAGTAGGCACTGACAGAGGTTGTCCTTCCTTTTATCACTATTCACAGGAAACAAGAAACATTCGACATCAACCATCCTGGCGAATTCTACAAAACTGAATGGCCTCGTAAACAAAAACAAACAAAAATCACGTAAAGGAGCATAAGAAAATATAGGCACACACACACACACATATATATATATATATATATATATATATATATGAGCATATATATATATATATATATATATATATATATATATATATATATATATATATACATATATACATACATACATGTGTTAACTGAAATGTAATTTATATGAAGGACTGAATGGTTTGTTAATTAGAACACGAGAGCGTCTCCTAAAACCTACCAGCATCCACAAGCCTTGTAAATAAGGTTTAAACATTTATAACGTGTAAGGCCACCCATTTACTAAATAAAAACGAAAGAGAAACAGTTTTTAAAATAAAACACGAAGTTATCGTCCAGAAACTTTCCAAAAGTACGAAAACGAGAGAAAACAAAATAAAAGATATATCCCAACAGGTTCAAGATGGCATCGTAGTTGTCATTTCTATGTGTTGTTACCAGCAAGAAATTTTTCTGTCAGCCGTGATTAACCTAGTTTTGACTAACTGAAAGAGAGAGAGTTGTCAGAGAGAGAGAGAGAGAGAGAGAGAGAGAGAGAGAGAGAGAGAGAGAGAGAGAGAGAGAGAGAGGTATGAAAATCCTCTTTCATCAGGGGCCAAGGTTTGTTTTCTAGGGAATGGGACTGATCAGAGCACGTCAGATTAAATTTAATTTCATCTGTAGTTGGCTGACTGTGGTGTGTAACTGAGAGTGTTAAGAATATAATAGGGTTGAACAAACTATGTATCTAGTAGTTAGTTGACAATGGTTGTAGCAGCCTGGGTGGAGAAAGAATAGGGCTTGTAAAAACAAACAAAAATATCAGCGCAACCTTTTCTGAAGACGTTACTACCATGTGGGGAAACCTTCTTGGCAAAAATATAAAAGTTCTGACTTTCCTTCAGCATAGATGCTTTTAAGAAAGACTTACTATGCAGAGCTTTTCTTGAAATGAAGAATAAGCATGAATGTGCACCTTACACAACCAGTATCGAATAATTTCTCTCCTGCATCACACTGCCCTTTAAAAACACAGAGAGAGAGAGAGAGAGAGAGAGAGAGAGAGAGAGAGAGAGAGAGAGAGAGAGAGATTTTACTTTCTCACTTGATCCAGAGATCGTCCCCTTTCAAGGAGGCATTTAGCAAATTAAAACATAAACCTCGAACCTTGACCCAAAAAAATAAGAACTCAGAATGGAGAAGGATACAGCCCTTAACTGGGGCCATAACTGTGCTCGTGCAGTGAGTGCGAGAGCGAGAGTGATGGCCTTCATAACACCCAAGAGCTCACAGCTCACTTATTCACCTGATAACCTCAAAAGGCCTCATTGTGACCCAATACAACCTGCAACATACCCAAAGGCCTGATGTACTTTCTGAGTTTTAGTTTCAACCAGTTCCATGCACCAGTCACCATAAATGATCCATTAAGCTTTATGTATGCCACCAGCATTTGAATACAAATTGGGAGTCACCATCCAAGTTGTGACAAAACCCAGTTGTTGGATTTAGATAATCGAAAGTCCAGCATACCAAGGTACCTTGGTGACAGGAATTAATGAGTGTGAAAATTAGGAAGACGCCTACCAGTTTTCAATGTTTTCGTTGTACATCATCTCACTGAACAACAAAGGATCTATGAGAGAACATCACACAAGAAGTAATGACGTTCCCAAGCCGGAAGACGCGTGTGTGTGTGTGTGTGTGTGTGTGTGTGTGTGTGTGTGTGTGTGTGTGTGTGTGTGTGTGTACTTTTGCAGAAAATGACAACAAGTACTTGCTATGAATCTCCCTCCCACCTCCCCGGTAATGTAGACGACTTCATTTTTCTGGAGTGGGAATATATTTCACGACTTAAAGGTCATTTATTTTATAAAGATTAATTAGGCTGCAGCATTAGTTAAACGACCTGTGCACAAAACACGGGAAGCTTTCTAAATTTCTCTCATTACTAATAATTTATTTCAAACATTCCGAGAGTAAAAATCATGACAAAAAAACATTATCATTACCACAGTGCAAGTCTGTATTTGTAAACCTTCGAACTTCCTCAAAGTGTTCATTTTCCATAACCTTTGATGCTTCAAGAAGCACGTTCCCACTTTCTCCGGGAAGAGGTAACTCTATTTTTTTTTTTTTTTTTTTTTTTTTATAATGCACCCTTTCGTTACATATCGGGTCTGCTCAAGTACGTTTACAGAATCTCATCGCCTTTTATATTAAAAATCTGACACAGACTGATCAGTGAAGTATAGAGCTATATTGAGTCTGATCATTACTCGATAGGTGACCATCTATGAATGCCATACCAGGCTCATACAGCTGCTGCTACCATCTAGAGAAGTCGGATGGTTTAGCAACCTCTTCCAACAACTGAAAAGAACGTGGTGAACGGAAAAATATCAGCTTTTTTATCTGTTTAATG
>NC_089796.1:14321801-14326801 GCF_040412425.1 Macrobrachium rosenbergii | reverse complement strand
TAACAAACAAAATGTTCCAACACAACGACGCCCCTTCTATAACCAACTAGCAATGCAGGTGCCAGCGCCAGCGTCGCACTCTCGAGGTCCCCCTCTCCCCCGGGACATGAAGTAAAGCCATTCGTGAAAAAGGATGAGAAAAAATCATTTGATTCAATTACATTCCCGCACTCAGTCTTCACCCCTGGCGGTGGCAGATGTTTTTTCCCCAAACACAGTTCTGTCCACCTCCTGCGTATGTGTCTCACTGCCTCAGCGAGTGATCCTCGCGCTGGTGCAATACGCAGGAATCATCCAATGCCTAGGAATTCGCTATGACCACGATCATGACCTCGTTACCAAACACAAACGCACACACGGACGACCACTCAAGCACCTATTTTCATTTTTGGTTTTCTGTGAAAGAAAACTATTGTGCCGACTCTGTCTGTCCGTCCGCACTTTTTCTGTCCGCCCTCAGATCTTAAAAACTACTGAGGCTAGAGGGCTGCAAATTGATATCTTTATCACCCACCCTCCAATCACCCAACATACTAAATTGCAGCCCTCCAACCTCAGTAGTTTTTTTTTTCTTTTATTTAAGGTTGAAGTTAACTATAATCGTGCTTCTGGCAACGACATAGAATAGGCCACTACCGGCCGTGGTTACAGTTTCATGGGCCGCGGCTCATACAGCATTATACCGAGACCACCGAAAGATGGATCTATTTTCGGTGGCCTTAATTATGCACTGTAGCAGCTATACAGAAAACTCGATTGCGCCGAGGAAACTTCGGCGCAATTTTTACTTGTATGTTGTTGACAGCACTTCCGCTCCCTTTCCCATCTCTAGTTTTACTCGTTCACGTCTCCCCTCCGCTGCATCAGTGACCTTCTCCAGTCTCCCATCAATACTTGAGTCGGTAGAGCTGCGGGACTGTCACCGATGGGCCCGGAGTTCAACTCTCTGGCCGATGATGAAGAGTTAGAGAATTTATTTCTTGACAGAAATTCATTTCTCGCTATAATGTGGTTCGGATTCCACAATGTTGTAGATCCCTGCTGGCAACCAATTGTTCTAGCCACGTAAAATAAGCTCATCTCCGGGCCAGCCCTTGAGAGCTGTTAATCAGCTCAGAGGTCTGCAAAACCATGGCATACTTTTCTTTTAGCAGATGATTCAACACCGTTCTGATGAGCTCAAGGGGAAGATTCATCCCGTATCAGGTGACTGTAACACCTGTCAAATCACTTCTTCCCACAATTTACACTGCGGAAATAGGTAACCCTTAGAATACAGGGATTAATGACAAGCAGTTTATTTTCCTTGGTATTTGAGCTTCAGCCATCGTATACCGTTTTTTTCGAGCCTGAACTAGGAAAGGGCATTAGGGTGCCTATCCCATTGGCATTTGTTATTAAAAATCACAATTCTTTAAAGTAAATTGTATTTTTCCTAACTTTACGAACATGAGGTCCTTTACATTAGGAAATGTGATGCAAAGGACCAACGGTTTGCATATCGTGTCGGAACTAATCACAGTTTTTTAAAGTAAATTGCATTTTTCCTAACTATACAAACCTGAGGTCCTTTACATTACATTTCCTGATGTAAAGGACCCACGGTTTGTATATCGTGTCGGAACAGATATGAAAAGAAAGCATTTTAAGTACTTCTAAAATCAAGATAAGGACATCCTTAGTCATACGAATGGGCAACGTTAAGACTAAACACATGAATCTTTAATTGATTCTAACAATGATCCCCATCCCAATGATTTAATCTCCTGTGTACGAGAGAGAGAGAGAGAGAGAGAGAGAGAGAGAGAGAGAGAGAGGAGAGAGAGAGAGAGAGAGGTAACACCATAACATACTTTAAAAAACTTAAAACGCAGTCCAATTACCAAACCACGGGCCAACATGAATTTACAATAACTGTCTAATTACTAATTCACAATGGCCCTGGTACATGACCTCTAAGCGGCTTGGGTCATATTCTTGCCCAGGAAGCATTTCATGCCTAGCCAGGCATAGAAAAAAATGGGACACGAGAGAGAGAGAGTGAGAGAGAGAGAGAACTAACAAACTACTAAGCAAGAAAAATTGGACGAGAGAGAGAAAGAGCAGAGAGAGAGGACAAACTATAAGGAGGAAAATGAAGGAGAGAGAGAGAGAGAGAGAGAAGATAGAGAGAGAGAGAGAGAAGACTAACAAACTACCAAGGAAAAATGTGAACGAGAGAGAGAGAGAGAGAGAGAGAGAGAGAGAGAGAGAGAGAGGAGAGAGAGAGAGAGAGTAATAATCTAGGAATCAGACCATTTGGCCTGCATGACAAATGTCTCTAGAAGAAGAGTCTTCTATCAAGGAGCATGGCATAATTAGAAGAAAGATAACTCTTCATTCTAATAGTTATTCTAGATTATTCCAAAAGATTCCTGGTGGTGGGAATTGTGTGAATAATCTAGAACTGACCATTTGCCCGCATGACAAATGTCTTCAGAAGAAGAGTTTCATCAAGGAGCATGGCATACTAGAAGAGACACCTCTTCTTGTCTGCACAGCCGGTCTTCTTAGATAATTCCAACAGATTCCGGTGGCGGGAATCTGCAAGAATAATCTAGAAATCCGACCATTTGCCCAAGATGACAAATGTCTTCTAGAAGAAGAGCCTTCACTTCAAGGAGCATGGGCATACTAGAAGATGAGACAATCTCTTCATTCTGCACAGCCGGTCTTCTAGATTATTCCAAAAGATTCCTGGTGGTGGAATCTATCAATCTAGAAATCCGACCATTTGCCCAAAATGACAAAATGTCTTCTAGAAGAAGAGTCTTCACAAGGAGCATGGCATACTAGAAGAGACAATCTTCTTCTGTTCTGCACAGCTGGCTTCCTAGATAGTTCCAACAGATTCTGGGTGGGAATCTGTAAGAATAATCTATAAATCCGACCATTTGCCCGCATGACAAATGTCTTCTAGAAGAAGAGCCTTCATCAAGCGAGCATGGTCAGATAATTCCAACAGATAGAGACAAGAATCTCTGATCGCCTTCTCAAGCACAGCCGGTCTTCTAGATAATTCCAACAGATTCCTGTGGTGGGAAATATGAAAGAATAATTCTAGAAATCCGACCATTTGCCTGCATGACAAATGTCTTCTAGAAGAAGAGCCTTCATCAAGGAGCATAGCATACTAGAAGAGACAATCTTCGTTCTGCACAGCTGGTCTTCAAATAATTCCAACAGATCCTTGGTGGGAATCTGTAGAATAATCTAGAAATCCAATTTGCCCGCAAGACAAAATTCTTCTCATCAAGAGCATGGTGAAGAGACATTTTCTGTTCTGGCAAGAGATAATTCAGAAATCCGAGAATAATCTATAACTGACCATTTGCCTGGGCATGACAAATGTCATCTAGAAGAAGAGCCTTCATCAAGAGCATAGCATACTAGAAGAGACAATCTTCGTTCTGCAAGTTGTCTTCTAGATAATTCCAACAGATTCCTGGCGGTGGGAATCTGAAAGAATAACTAGAAATCCGACCATTTGCCCGCATGACAAATGCTCCTAGAAGAAGAGCCTTCATCAAGGAGCATAGCATACTAGAAGAGACAATTGCTCTGCACAATCGTCTTCAAATAATTCCAACAGATTCCTTGTGGTGGGAATCTGTAAGAATAATCTAGAAATCCGACCATTTGCCCGCAAGACAAAATGTCTTCTAGAAGAAGAGCTCATCAAGGAGCATAGCATACCAGAAGAGACACCTTCTGGCTCTCTGCACGGCCCAGATAGGATAACTCAACAGATTCTGGTGGTGCAAATCTGCAAGAATAGTCTAGAAATCCGACCATTTGCTCTCGCATGACAAAATGCTCCTAGAAGTTGAAGAGCCTTTCATCAAGGAGCATGGTATACTAGAAGAGACAATCTTCTCTGGTTCTGGCACAGCCAGTCTTCTAGATAATTCCAACAGATCTTTGTGTGGAATCTGTAAGAATAATCTAGAAATCCGACCATTTGCCCGCATGACAAATGTCTTCTAGAAAAAGAGCCTTCATCAAGGAGCATGGCATACTAGAAGAGACAATCTCTTCGTTCTGCACAGCCGGTCTTCTAGATAATTCCAACAGATTCCTGGTGGTGGGAATCTGTAAGAATAATCTAGAAATCCGACCATTTGCTCGCATGACAAATGTCTTCTAGAAGAAGAGCCTTCATCAAGGAGCATGGCATACTAGAAGAGACAATCTCTTCGTTCTGCACAGCCGGTCTTCTAGATTATTCCAACAGATTCCTAGTGGTGGGAATCTGCAAGAATAATCTAGAAATTCGACCATTTGCCCGCATGACAAATGTCTTCTAGAAGAAGAGCCTTCATCAAGGAGCATGGCATACTAGAAGAGACAATCTCTTCGTTCTGCACAGCCGGTCTTCTAGATTATTCCAACAGATTCCTGTGGGTGGGAATCTGCAAGAATAATCTAGAAATCCGACCATTTGCCCGCATGACAAATGTCTTCTAGAAGAAGAGCCTTCATCAAGGAGCATGGCATACTAGAAGAGACAATCTCTTCATTCTGCACAGCCGGTCTTCTAGATTATTCCAACAGATTCCTGGTGGTGGGAATCTGTAAGAATTATCTAGAAATCCGACCATTTGCCCGCATGACAAATGTCTTCTAGAAGAAGAGCCTTCATCAAGGAGCATGGCATACTAGAAGAGACAATCTCTTCGTTCTGCACAGCCAGTCTTCTAGATAATTCCAACAGATTCCTGGTGGTGGGAATCTGTAAGAATTATCTAGAAATACGACCATTTGCCCGCATGACAAATGTCTTCTAGAAGAAGAGCCTTCATCAAGGAGCATGGCATACTAGAAGAGACAATCTCTTTGTTCTGCACAGCCGGTCTTCTAGATAATTCCAACAGATTCCTGGTGGTGGGAATCTGTAAGAATAATCTAGAAATCCGACCATTTGCCCGCATGACAAATGTCTTCTAGAAGAAGAGCCTTCA
>NC_089796.1:14301801-14316801 GCF_040412425.1 Macrobrachium rosenbergii | reverse complement strand
ACACATAATTAGGAGCCCATAGCAGCTGATATGACATACATTTAGGGCTCACAGCAGCTGATGACACATAATTAGGGATCATAGCAGCTGATATGACACATAATAGGGCTCACAGCAGCTGATGACACATAATTAGGGCTCATATCAGCTGATGACACATAATTGGGGCTCATATCAGCTGATATGACACATAATTAGGGCTCATAGCAGCTGATATGACATATATTTGGGGCTCACAGCAGCTGATGACACCTAATAAGGGCTCATAGCAGCTGATGACACACAATTAAGGTTCATAGTAGCCGACCTAACACATAATTAAGGCTAATAGCAGCTGATGACACATAATTAGGGCTTATAGCAGCTGATATGATACATATTAAGGGCCATAGCAGCTGATCTGACATATATTTAGGGCTCACAGCAGCTATTGACACATAATTAGGGCTCACAGCAACTAATGACACATAATTAGGGCTCACAGCAGCTGATATGACATAATTAGGGCTCATAGCAGCTGATAACATAATTAGGGCTCATATCAGCTGATGACACATAATTAGGGCTCATAGCAGCTGATATGACATATATTTGGGGCTCACAGCAGCTGATGACACATAATTAGGGCCCACAGCAGCTGATGACACACAAGGCTCATAGCAGCTGACGACACATAATTAGGGCTCATAGCAGCTGATATGACACAATTAGGGCTCAAAACAGCTGATATGACACATAATTAGGGCTCATAGCTGCTGATGACAAATAATTAGGGCTCATATCAGCTGATGACACATAATTAGGGCTCATATCAGCTGATATGACACGTAATTAGGGCTAATAGCAGCTGATATGACATATTTTTGGGGCTCAAAGAAGCTGATGACACATAATTAAGGCTCAAGACAGCTGATGACAAATAATTAACGCTCATAGCAGCTGATGACACATAATTAAAGCTCACAGCAGCTGATGACACATAATTAGGAGCCCATAGCAGCTGATATGACATGCATTTAGGGCTCACAGCAGCTGATGACACATAATTAGGAATCATAGCAGCTGATATGACACATAATTAGGAGCTCATAGCAGCTGATGACACAATTAGGGCTCACAGCAGCTGATTGCACATAATTAGGGCTCCTATCAGCTGATGACACATAATTGGGGCTCACCTCAGCTGATATGACACATAATTAGGGCTCATAGTAGCTGATGACATACAATTAAGGCTCATAGCAGCTGACCTAACACACAATTAAGGCTCACAGCAGCTGATGACACATAATTAGCGCTCATAGCAGCTAATGACACATAATTAGGGCTCACAGCAGCTGATATGACATAATTAGGGCTCATTGCAGCTGATGACACAATTAGGGCCCACAGCAGCTGATGACACACAAGGCTCATAGCAGCTGATGACACATAATTAGGGCTCACAGCAGCTGATGACACATAATTAGGGATCATAGCAGCTGATATGACATATATTTGGGGCTCATAGCAGCTGATATGACACATAATTAGAGCTCACAGCAGCTGATTACACATAATTAGGGCTCACAGCAGCTGATGACACACAATTAGGGCTCATATCAGATGATGACACACAATTAGGGCTCATATCAGCTGATGACACATAATTAGGGCACATATCAGCTGATATGACACATAATTAGGGCTCATAGCAGCTGATATGGCATATATTTGGGGCTCACAGCAGCTGATGACACAATTAGGACTCATAGCAGCTGATACACATAATTAAGGCTCATAGCAGCTGATGACACATAATTAGGGCTCACAGCAGCTGATGACACATAATTAGGACTCAGAGCAGCTGATACACATAATTAAGGCTCATAGCAGCTGATGACACATAATTAGGGCTCACAGCAGCTGGTGACACAATTAGGTGCCCATAGCAGCTGATATCACATACATTTAGGGCTCACAGCAGCTGATCACACATAATTAGGGATCATAGCAGCTGATATGACATATTTTGGGCTCATAGCAGCTGATATGACACATAGAGCTCATAGTAGCTGATGACACATAATTAGGGCTCACAGCAGCTGATGACATAATTAGAACTCATAGCAGCTGATGACACATAATTAGGGCTCACAGCAGCTGATATGAAATATATTTAGGGCTCATAGCAGCTGATATGACATATATTTAGGGCTCATAGCAGCTGATGACACATAATTAGGGTTCACTGCAGCTGATATGACACATAATTAGGGCTCATAACAGCTGCTATGCCACATAATTAGGGTTCATAGCAGCTGATGACACATGATTAGGGCTCATATCAGCTGATGACACATAATTAGGGATCATAGCAGCTGATATGACATATATTTATGGTTCATGGCAGCTGATATAACACATAATTAGGGCTCACAGCAGCTGATATGACATATAATTGGGGCTCATAGCAGCTGACCTAAGACATAATTAGGGCTCACAGCAGCTGATGACACATAATTAGGGCTCATGGCAGCTGATGACATATATTCTGGGCTCATATCAGCTGACATGACACATCATTATGATTCATATCAGCTGATATGACACAATTAGGACTCATATCAGCAGACATGACACATAATTAGGGCGCATATCAGCTGATATGACACATAAATAGGGCTCATATCAGCTGATATGACACATAATTAGGACTTATATCAGCTGATATGACACCTAAGTTTTCAAGAAAATTTTCCCGACACTTCAATTATCCTCATAACACCAGATAACCTCGAGATCACCAAAACATCCGAATATCTCCGGCAAAGAAAAATAATGAAGTAGTAAATAAGGTAACAGAAATACGTCAGAAATACGTCAGAATTAATAAAGTGGGTCAAAAAGAAAAGACTTAAACGATAACGGCCTTGCATTCATCAAAAGAATTTAGAGCTTAAGACATCATCACAGACAGTTTTTGACTACTACTAATACTACTACCATTCCCCCAACTAGTTAATAGGTCTACTTGCTAATCATCAGCTCAACAGTGACATAACGTAAAGATGTCAATATACTATTCCAAATCCTCTTTCACCAAATATGGCGGAGCAAAATTCAATACGCTCCATAAGCGTGGCTTCATAAAGCATCTAAAGCAACGCATGGTCAACGCGTCACTAGCCACATCCGTTCAACATACTCCATAACACTGATACCATGATCAGCCTTGAACATTCGTTTCAGTCGGAGTGCAAAGAACATCGAAGAATTCCTTCGACAATGATGCACATCTCTCCCGCGGCTGACGGCAGATTGCCTCCCTCGTCATTTCAATTCGTTTCGGTCTAACGATGCCACATTCATTGGCGTCGGCTCTTTCTTTATGATCTTCGAACGTTCAGATAGCAAGGTGCTCAATTGCCCCCTTCTTATTCGCCGTTATTGCTGCCGCTCCACTTTACGATCATCTCCCTCATGGTAACGTGAATGGAATGGAATGGAAAATAAAATTCAGGCCAAAGGCCAGGCGATGGGACCTATGCGGTCATTCAGAACTGAAAGGGAAACTGAAAGTAACAGGATTTGAAAGGTGTAACAAGAGGAAAACCTCGCATTTGCACTATGAAACGATTGTTAGGAGAGGGTGGTGGAAGAAAGAGAATATGAACGAAGGTACAGTAAAAGGAATGAAAGGGATTGAAGCTAGGGGCCGAAGGGACGCTACAAAGAACCTTAAGTAATGCCTACAGTGCACTGCGAGAGGTGCACTGACGGCAAAATCCCTCTACAGGGATGACAGTGCGAATGCTTCGCACCGACTACGCATGCTCGTGCATCTGTGTTCAATATGATTTTACAACGCTATTTACAGTATAATCAAATGTTCCAATTATCAAGCTGATGCGTAAACAGGAAATGTGCTAACACATTATCTTACTTCTTTTACTAGTTATCTGTGCTGCGAATTCCTTATTGCCAGGCCAAAACAAAGTAAAACTTGTAATACTTAAGACAAAATCAGAAGAAAATACCTAAGCATCTGACTGCACACTGTCGTAGCACAGGACATTTCCAATATATTCATTGCGTATTTGATCTCATAATAGAAGCACCTGGCGCTGCAGCGAGTATAATTACATGTCAATGACCTAATAACAGAAGCACGGGGGATTCCAGACCCAGTAATTGAAACGCGAGACGCACTGAACCGTTCAATTATGCCAGCGACCTAATAAGAGATACCAAGAATGTCTAACAAGGTCACTGACTTAACAAGAAAAGCACAGGGGGACTTCAAACAAGACCAATTATGTCACTGACCTACTAGCAGAAGCATCGAACACCTCAAAACAGTTTTACATGTTCCTGACGCAAGTCCCACTGGTCACCTGAATTCACCTGGTGAGGTAAATAGCTGGGGATGCGGAGTTGTCAGCACTGTGTACCATATGAAAGCGCAATCACCGCTGACATAAGAGGGTGAGGTGCAAATACATTCTGGAACTTAAGGTTTAAGGTCTACCATCAAACTTTGAGGTTTGTTGTCGATGGTTGAGGGTTATGGTTAAGATGCACAAACTTTTAAAGGTTAGTAAATGCCATCACAACATTTCCTGATGGTTAAGATGCCAGACTAATACAACCCGTTTAAGGGTAAAGGTTAAGGTACAAACTTAAAGGTTAGGGTGCAAATGCCATCACAACATTTCATGGGTAAAGGTGCCAGTATCATCACAAAACCTCAGGGTTTAAGGGTAAAGGGTTACAGCACAAACTTAAAGGTTAAGGCAAATGCCACTGCCAACATTTCAGAAGTGGGTTACAATATCATCACAAACCTGAAGGTTTAAGGGTAAAGGGTTAATGTGCACAAACTTTTAAAGGTTAAGGTGCAAATGCCATCACAACATTTCAAGGGTAAAGGTGCCAAATCATCACAAACCTCAAGGTTTAAGGGTAAGCGATTAAGGTGCACAAACTTCCAGGGTTAAGGTGCAAATGCCATCACAACACTCCAAGGGCTAAGGCGCCAATATCATCACAAACCTCAAGGTTTAAGGGTAAAGGGTTAAGGTGCAGAAACTTTAAAGGTTAAGGTGTAAATGCCGTCACAACATTTCAAGGGTTAAGGTGCCAATATCATCACAAACTTCAAGGTTTAATGGTAAAGGGCTAAGGTGCACAAACTTCAAGGGTTACGGTGAACATGTTATCACAAAATCTCGATGATTAAGGAGCAAATATCATATAAAAACACAAAAATGCAATCTGAAGTTTCTTCTTAGCAATCGAGTTTTCTGTACAGCCGCTACAGCATATAGTTAAGCCACCGTAAAATAGATCTATCTGCGGTCCTTGGTATATAATGCCGCCGAGCCGCCGCCCATGAAACTTTAAAATCACGGCCCGGTGGTGGCTCACCATATCGTTGCCAGAGGAACGACTATGGCTAACTTTAACCTTAACAAAATAAAAACTACTGAGGCCAGAGGCTGCAATTTGGCATGTTTGATGACAGAGGGGATGATCAGCATATCAATTTGCAGCTTCTTAGCCTCAGTAGTTTCTAAGATCTGGAGGGCGGACAGAAAAAGTGGCGACACATAAAAGTGTGACGGACAGGCAAAGCCGGTGCAAGGGCTTTCACAGAAAACTAAAACTCTAAAAGCAACGGGAAATATCCCGAAAAAATAAATGGAAAGGCACACAATTCAACTTGAATTAAGTGTTAAGCACTGTCCTACCAAACTGCCTAAGTAAGACACGAATGACAAAAGAAATGTTAATGAATAAGGAGGTCAGTTTTAATACAAATGGCAAAAAATGTTTCCACGGATTTTAAGCGGAAGGGGCAATTGTCTTCGCGAATATTTACGCGACCCTTCACTGCATGAAAATGACCAAAGCCAATTCTATATTTATGCAAAATTTTGCAAATACATCTCAAGCACATGATTCAACTTGCATATCAAACCATGTACTTAAAAACAGAATAAAATTTACTGCAATATTCTTCTCGAAAACTTTTGGAAATTCAGAGAAAATCGAAAAGCCAAAAAATTCTCACAATTCGCCATGAAATTCAGAGCGAAACATTCACAAACTGCAAAGTCGTTCAGCTCGAAAAAGAGAGCTCGCTTTAAGAACCCCAGTCGGCCCTGAACTATAAACGAAAACAACAGGAAAGTGTTTTGTACATTTTCACTCCCGACCTTCTTCTTAATGAGGCGCCGATATATAAGGCCCTCCTTAATCCGACACTCCAAATGGAACGTCATTTGCGGAAATCGGAGTGCCGACGTTAATCTAAATAATGCACAGGGTAAAGTGCCCTCAAAAACAAGGAAAATCCACAAAAACAAATGGAAGATTTTGTCTCTACCATTGTCAATTTCACTTGTTTTCGTTTTTCGAATTATAGAGATGAAAATATCTCACGCAATTCCATTTATTTATTCAAAATGAATGAAAACCACTGTTTGAAAGATCAAAACTTGTCTGTCCTCAGACGATTTTTCAATGTGAAACATCGGCCATGAAAGTAAAGAGAATTTTTGCCAAGATGAAAGGATGTTATTCCTTACGTACGTCAGATCAAATACTTGGCAAACCGCAATCCTTCACAGGACAGGTAATATGAAGCTCGCTTACCTTTTAGCACTGATATTAAAAATTCTCTCTCTCGATTTTGAAGAGGAAATAATACCTAATTCATCTCAATAACCTTTTGGAGAGTGAAAAAGCCTAAACCTCGCGAACTTCTTGAGCGGGAAAAACACATCTGTCTCCACGAACCAAGCCGAGATGCAAAAGAGCTGACTATTCTAATAAATAAAATGTCCATAACCAGACACCAACGCATCAGCAGTGACCTGAAGCGCCACGCAAGTACTGAACAGTTCACAAACTTCCTATCTACAGATATCTATAAGAAATCCCCAATGACTATCCACTAAGACCATCTACAGCAGGGGTGTGCAACCTATTTTCCCAAAGGGCCACGAGTCACGACTCTGTTGGTATGGAGGGCCACCTAACCTTACTATTTCATGCTATTTACTACGATCGAAAACATATTATGTGAGATTATACTGATAAAGATAGATGATTAGTTTGTTACTGATTTTATTTAAATTAGGATCACAAACATAAGAATTGTTCAAAACAAAAGTATTTTCCTTACTATAGATGAGCAAATGAAAGGCTACCGTACCTTATTATTATAATGTACAAACATAAATAATTACTTATTATTGGTTAACTGGGATCATTAACATAAGAGTTATCCGGGTTTCCTCTGAAATCTTGCGTTTTTACTTGTAGAAGCCATTATTAGTACAATAAAATCTTTCCTGCTACACTATAGCTTATTTAATTTTAGGAGAAGGGCCCCAAAAGCCTTTGAGGGCCGCATGCGGCCCTTGGGCCGCAGGTATTCTACAGTATATGAAACCTGAAGTGCTTTTCTCTATGAAATTAACAACTTAAATTAGAAAATCATTATAAATTGCCAATTCTTCTCCAACACTTTTGGAAATTCAGAGAAAACTGAAACAGTATATAAAAATTCTCCCGATTCCCCATGAAATTCAAAGAGGTACATTCACCAAATTGTTAATTCGTTCAGCTCGAAAAAGGGAGCTCGCTTTAAGAACTCCAGTCGGCCCTGAACTATAAACGAAAACAACAGGAAAGTGTTTTGTACATATTTTCACTCCCGACCTTCTTCTTAATGAGGCGCCGATATATAAGGGCTCCTTTTAATCCGACACTCCAAATGGAACGTCATTTGCGGAACGAAGTGCCGACGTTAACCTAAATAATGCATTGTGGGTAAAGCGCCCCCCAAAAACAAGGAAAATCCACAAACAAATGGAAGATTTTCGTTCTACCGGTTGTCAGTTTCATTTGTTTTCGTTTTTCGTAATTATGGGACGTAAATATTCTACACTATTCCATTTATTTATTCAAAATGGAAATGAAACCACTGTTGAATGATCAAAACTTATTCGTCCTCAGGACGATTTTTCAACATGAAACATCGGCCATGAAAGGCATAAAAAAGAATTTTTGCCAAGATGAAAGGATGTTATTCCTTACGTACGTCAGATCAAATACTTGGCAAACCGCAATCCTTCACAGGACAGGTAATATGAAGCTTGCTTTTACCTTTTAGCACTGATATTAAAAATTCTCTCTCTCGATTTTGAAGAGGAAATACTCAATTATCTCAATAACCTTTTGAGAGGAAAAAGCCTAAAACCTCGCGAACTTTTGAAGGGGAAAAACACATCTGTCTCCACGAACTAAGCCGAGATGCAAAAGAGCTGACTATTCTTAATAAATAAAATGTCCATAACCAGACAATTAACGCATCAGCAGGACTGAAGCGCCACGCAAGTACTGAACAGTTCACAAACTTCCTATCTACAGATATGTATAAGAAATCCCCAATGACTATCCACTAAGACCATCTACAGCAGGGGTGTGCA
Organism: Macrobrachium rosenbergii; assembly: GCF_040412425.1. NCBI lineage: Eukaryota > Metazoa > Arthropoda > Malacostraca > Decapoda > Palaemonidae > Macrobrachium > Macrobrachium rosenbergii. Next base: position 14,308,321 of record NC_089796.1, on the reverse strand, counting down.
ACCTATTTTCCCAAAGGGCCACGAGTCACGACTCTGTTGGTATGGAGGGCCACCTAACCTTACTATTTCATGTTATTTACTACGATCGAAGACATATTATGTGAGATTATACTGATAAAGATAGATGATTAGTTTGTTACTGATTTTATTTAAATTAGGATCACAAACATAAGAATTGTTCAAAACAAAAGTATTTTCCTTACTATAGATGAGCAAATGAAAGGCTACCGTACCTTATTATTATAATGTACAAACATAAATAATTACTTATTAATGGTTAACTGGGATCATTAACATAAGAGTTATCCGGGTTTCCTCTGAAATCTTGCGTTTTTTACTTGTAGAAGCCATTATTAGTACAATAAAATCTTTCCTGCTGAGGGCCGCACTATAGCTTATTTAATTTTAGGAGAAGGGCCCCAATGAAAATTCAGGGCTGATCTACAGTATATGAAACCTGAAGTGCTTTTCTCTATGAAATTAACAATCTAAATTGGAAAATCATTATAAATTGTCAATTCTTCCCCAACGCTTTTGGAAATTCAGAGAAAACTGAAACAGTAAAAAAAATTCTCCCGATTCCCCATGAAATTCAAAGAGGTACATTCACCAAATTGCTAATTCGTTCAGCTCGAAAAAGGGAGCTCGCTTTAAGAACTCCAGTCGGCCCTGAACTACAGACGAAAACAACAGGAAAGTGTTTTGTACATATTTTCACTCCCGACCTTCTTCTTAATGAGGCGCCGATATATAAGGCCTCCTTTTAATCCGACACTCCAAATGGAACGTCATTTGCGGAACGGAGTGCCGACGTTAATCTAAATAATGGGTAAAGCGCCCCCCAAAAAAGAAAAATCCACAAGCAACTCTAAGATTTTCTTTCTATCGGATATCAGTATCATTCGTTTTCGTTTTTCGTAATGATGAGACGAAAGTACTCCATATTTTTCCTTTGACTTATCCGAAACGTGAATGAAACTATATTTGTATGATCAAAACGTGTTCCTTGAAACGATAATTTTTCAACATGATGAAATATCAACCATGAAATGAATAAGAAGAATTTTGGCTAAGGTGAGAGATTATTTATTCTTATGTAGGTCAGATTAAATATTTCTCAAATCGTAATCCTTCACGCGACCAATAATGTGAAACTTGCTTTTACCTTTTAGTCCAGAAATTAAAAATCTTGTCACTGCTATTTTACCATGAAATGATATCTTCATCAATTTTGAGAGGGTGGCCCATGACCTCACAAACGTTCAAAGAGTAGGAGCACAAAAGAAAGGAAAAAGACTCAAATATAAAAAACATCAGCTTCAAAACGACCTAGATGGTTGGACACCTTACAAAAGAGAGCTCTAGACATCCCAAAGGACCTAAGAATGATGGCCAGTGGTGGACATCTACCAAAAATGAGGACCAACATCCAGAGACAGAGAGAGAGAGAGAGAGAGAGAGAGAGAGAGCAGAGCTTTTAGAAATGATCTCAGGCCAAGAGGTGCTTCTTAAATGATGCCAGCTCCACAACCCGATCAAATATGAAGGTTGAGAATAAGATTTGTACCTCTGCTTTGTAACAAAACAAAACAAAAATTATTGAAGCTTGCTAGAGTTCTTAGGAGACTTGCAAGTGCTTGCTAGAGTTCTTAGGAGACTTGTGCGAGTGGAAATTGGTAACAATAAGGTCTAATAGACAATCAAAATTAATGAAGTCTGTCAATCAAATTTAACGAAGTCTATCAAAAAATTAACACATTAATTTCTATGGGGTAACGTAACAATATTTTAAACAATTTCATTATTACTTTAATCTATAAAGATCAAAGGTAAGGAAACGGAATTTAGGCAGCTAATCACCAACAGACTACCATTGTTTTACCTGGCCAATTTCTTTTTTTCTTCTCTTTTCGTGAACGTACAATAAATTCCGCATAATCCTTCCAAGATTCGTTGTCTTAAAATATGACGAGATTCACCTCAGCCCTAAAAATGTGTAATATATCCAGCATTAAGGGATTACATACGTAAACCGCGTTTAGCTTGAGTCTGAAAAGTTCTAGTTTTAAAAATTATGAAAATTAAAATAAAGAAATATTCATTATATAAACCTGGTCCATTCTTATGTCACACTTCTATGCACAAATTATATATATATATATATAATATATATATATATATATATATATATATATATATATATATATATATATAATATATATATATATATATATATATATATATATATATATATATATATATATATATATATATATAGTGTGTGTGTATGAACATGTGTGTATGACAGACAGGCAGATAGATACATAAAAGCCTAAGGCTTTTAATGCATCGTTCTTAATATTAATATTGTTCACTTATTTTCCTTTATCTTCCATTTAGCATCTGATAAGAAAATTTAAAAATTCCATTAGTTCTCTCATTGCAATGAATCTAATCCAGTTTTTCCTTTCATTCTGACGAAACCTAATCTCTATTCTTCTTCACTGTGATAAATGCAATAGCAATTTCTCTTCTTATTGCGATGAATCCATTACAAACTCTTACTGACTGTGATAAATCTATTTGAAAGACTGAATCTCCTCTAAAAACACGTTCTGATGGCTCCAGATCAGTTAACAAGCGTTTAGGCGAATAAAACTAACATCTGGGAGTATGATTTCGACTGGCACAGAAAGATGGAGGATGTGTTGTGGTCGGAATGAAAGTCAAAAATACCCAAGGCCATAATCTAGATCGAGAAGCGACAGTGAGAAATGGTGGGCGATGTAAAATACGATAAGTGAGAATTAAAACAAAAAAAAAGTTAATGGAAAAGCCGACAAGACTAACGAATGCAGTAAAGTTTGACCGAAGTCCTTTCAGCGGAGATGCGATGATAAGGAATGGAATAGAATGTAAAATTTAGGCCAAAGTACAAGCGCTAGGATCTATGAGGTCATTCAACGCCAATAGGGAATCTGACGGATAAAGGTTTTTAAAGGTGTAACAGGAGGAAAACCTCGCAGTTGCATTATGAAACAACTGTTAGGAGAGGGTGAAAAGTAAGATGGAAGAAAGAGAATATGAACAGAGGTTCAGTAAAAGAAATGGAAGGGGTTGCAGCTAAGGGCCGAAGGGACGCTGCAAATAACCTTAGGTAATGCTTACAGCGCACTGCGTGAGGTGCACTGACGGCACTATCCCTCCTGCGGGGAATGAGATAAGTTAAGTATACATTAGTTTAACCAGACCACTGAGCTGATTAACAGCTCTCCTAGAGAGGGCTGGCCGGAAGGATCAGAGTTATTTTACGTGGCTAAGAACCAATTGGTTACCTAGCAACGGGACATACAGCTTATTGTGGAATCCGAACCACATTATACCGAGAAATGAATTTCTATCACCAGAAATAAATTCCTCTAAATCTTCATTAGCCGGCCGGAGACTCGAACTCGGGCCTAGCAGAGTGCTAGCCGAGAACTCTACCGACTCTGCCAACGAGGAACTATAGGAATGAGATGAACTAAGCGAGACAAGAATGAGATGATAAGGTAAGGAAGACAAGATAAACTGAAGACGGCAAACGACCAAAGGGAAAACTACAGCAGTCCCCCCCTTTGTCGGTAGAGTTCTACCAATGCGAAAGTTGAACCGAGGTCCCCAAAAAGTTGGCTGGATGGTTGGTAAGCAGGATGGTTGGCAGGTTGAATCGGAATGGCATAATTCTCCCCAGGGAAATCATTCTTCCACGGCCTGATCATCCCTTGCAACACCTGCGATCGCCTTCTGCTGATAGTTTTATGGTGGATACGTTACCCACAAACCCCCAGCCGCCAACCCCACCTACCTCTCTCTCTCTCTCTCTCTCTCTCTCTCTCTCTCTCTCTCTCTCTCTCTCTCTCTCTCTCTCTCTCTCTGGTAAACGAACGCCATGGACTACTTATTGGGATATATATCATGGCTCTAAAATTCTCACCCCAGGTCATTTTTATTTAATGGTCGTATTGGGTTCCAGTAAATGTGCTTTTGTAAATAGAAGAGAATTATTTATTTGCGAGAGAGAGAGAGAGAGAGAGAGAGAGAGAGAGAGAGAGAGAGAGAGAGAGAGAGAGAGAGAATGAACGTCAATATAGACAAGTGACAGTTCCAAACATTTACATAACGGAAGGCAAATAGATTCACTCCAAAGAAAATATACAAATTTGCGACCAACTTAAAAGGAGATTACCAACATATTTTCCCAAGAAACTTGTCAAAACAAATTACTATTTTCTATTTCCTCGCAAACTCGATGTATTCTATAAAGATAAAAGACAATGATTTTAAAGAAAATCTAAAAACCAAAATAAAGTCTTAAAAAACAAAGGGAAAATCCAGACGTCTCTTTGAAAGGAACTTTCAAAACAGTTAATCTTCGAGAAATATAAAAAGGTTTTACACAGCATTTTTCAAAATTAGCAGGAAAAATATGATGTCTTTTCAAGACGTGTAATTTAACACGTCATATTTTGCAAGGATATGTAAAATACGCGTCGATTTTACAAAACTTTAACAACAGCATTTTTTAAAACATTAAAAACACAGGGCAGATTCTTAAACTGCATAAAAACATATTCCATTCAAATAACTTTTATTAAATAAAAAGATTATTTTTTTACTTGAAACCTTTTAAGATAAAAGACTTTTGAAAAGGCCATGTGAAACCTAACATACTCTTCCTAAGAGTCTTTATAAAAAAAATCGAACAAATCTAACTTTAAAACAATGTCAACACTAAAAAACGTCTTAAAAACACACCAAAAACACACACCTCCAGTCATTTTCTTAAAAAAAATAAACAAACCAGAGAGCAACATGCTCTTTAAAAGACACCGAAAAACACATCTTCCAAAAAGTCTCTTTCATTTAAATGAGAAAACAAAACATACCAGAAGGCAATTTCCTTTATAAAAGACACTAACATAAAAAACACATCTTCCAAAAGACTTTTTTTTCTAAATGCGAAAACAAAACTAACGAGGAGGCAATTTGCCTGAGCGAGACACGAAAGCTGTCCTGAATATCGATGAGGAAGCCGAGACAAATAACAGGGAAGTTTCGACGGCCTCGCAACGCCACCGACGTTAATGGGCTGCTTAGACGCGTCGGAGATACATCGATCTTGCTTAGAGGCGTTGAAGATACAGCGATCTTGCTTAGAAGCATTGAAGATACATCGATCTTGCTTACAGGCGTTGAATATACATCGATCTTGCTTACAGGGGTTGAAGATACATCGATCTTGCTTAGAGGCGTTGAACATACATCGATCTTGCTTACAGGCGTTGAAGATACATTGATCTTGCTTAGAGGTGTTGAAGATACATCGATCTTGCTTAGAGGCGTTGAAGATACATCGATCTTGCTTAGAGGCGTTGAAGATACATCGATCTTGCTTACAGGCGTTGAAGATACATCGATCTTGCTTAGAGGCGTTGAACATACATCGATCAGGCGTTGAAGATACATTGATCTTGCTTAGAGGCGTTGAAGATACATCGATCTTGCTTACAGGCGTTGAAGATAGCGATCATCATCGATCTTGCTTACAGGCGTTGAAGATACATCGATCTTCGATCTTGATCTTGCTTACAGGCGTTGAAGATACATTGATCTTGCTTAGAGGTGTTGAAGCGTTGAAGCGATCTTGCTTAGAAGCATTGAAGATACATCGATCTTGCTTACAGGCGTTGAAGAGACATCGATCTTGCTTACAGGGTTGAAGATACATCGATAGAGGCGTTGAACATTGATCTTTGCGTTGAAGATACATTGATCTTGCTTAGAGGTGTTGAAGATACATCGATCTTGCTTAGAGGCGTTGAAGATATCGATTGATCTTACATTGATCTTAGAGCGTTGAAATACATCGATATTGCTTACAGGCATTGAATATACATCGATCTTGCTTAGAGGCGTTGAAGATACATCGATCTTGCAGGCGTTGAACATACATCGATCTTGCTTACAGGCGTTGAAGATACATTGATCTTGCTTAGAGGTGTTGAAGATACATCGACATCAATCTTGCTTAGAGGCGTGAATATACATCGCTCTTGCTTAGAGGCATCGAATATACCGATCTTGCGAGAGGTGTTGAAGATACATCGATCTTGCTTTAGAGGCGTGAAGATACACGTTTTGCTTAGAGTATGCTAAAGATGGTATTCATCTTAATAGGGATGCGTTGAAGAGACATCAATCTTGCTTAGAGACGTTGAAGATACATCGATCTTGCTTAGAGGCGTTGAAGATACATAGACCATGCTTAGAGGTGTTTAAGATACATCGACTTTGTTTAGAGGCATTGAAGATACATTGATCTTACTTAGGGGCATTGAAGATACATCAATCTTGCTTATATGCGACGAAGATACATGGATCTTGCTTAGTGGTATTGAAGATACATCAATCTTCCTTAGAGGCATTGAAGATACATCAATCTTGCTTAGAGGCGTTGAAGATACATCGATCTTGTTTA
>NC_089796.1:14291801-14296801 GCF_040412425.1 Macrobrachium rosenbergii | reverse complement strand
TTTTTACGGATTTACTTTCCATTTCCTTATAATGCCTGAGAACTATATCAAACCCAAGTTTCTTAAGCGCAATTTAGTTTTCTGTACAGCCACTAGAGCATATAATCAAGGCCACCGAAAATAGATCTATCTTTCGGTGGTCTCGGTATAGTGCTGTATGAGCCGCGGCCCATGAAACTTTAACCACGGCCCGATGGTGGCCTATCCTACACCGTTGCCAGAAGCACGATTATGGCTAACTTTAACCTTAAATAATATAAAAAATTCTGAGGCTAGAGGGCTGCAATTTGGTATGTTTGATGATTGGAGGGTGGATGATCAACATACGAATTTGCAGCCCTCTAGCCTCAGTAGTTTTTAAGAGCTGACGGAGAACAGAAAACACCCTCCAACACACACACACACCCATATATATATATATATATATATATATATATAATATATTATATATATGTATATATATAAAATATATATGGGTGTGTGTGAATGCGTCTAAGTATGCTGTCACGTACAAGCCTTTCATCCAAGTTTTATGAGGACCTTAAAAACAAAAGTTTGTGGGTCAAGGCAATAAAGAAAAAAATGGAAACCTGACACACAAACACACTGGCAAAGTGGTCAAAACAACAAAGTAACACTGCTATTAGTTGTTTTAGTTTCTCCTCATAAGAAACAAAGCAACTCAAATGTGACTGATACTAAATCACGTTAAACAAACAAACCCAACAAATCATAACGAATACAAAGACAAACCCTAGGGATTATAAAGGCCCCTGTGGGCTCGTTCCATATGAATGCGGTTCATCTTCTGAATAATAATAATAATAATAATAATAATATTAGGAAAAATACCTTCTTTAATACAGGTTTTGTTAAACAAAATGGCAGTTTCAACAGCATTTATTTTTGTGAAGTGAACGCTCTGTTGTCTTATCACTGCTGTTTTCTTGCGCTGGAATGATTGCAAGTAACTGACCAATATTCATATCCGGTAGTTTAGGATGTGGGAGGTAGCTCTCGTGAACTACACTCCTACATCCTACGCACCCCTAAACCACCGGATATGAATATTGGTCAATTGCTTGCAAACTATTCCAGCGCAAGAAAAACAATTGATAAGACGAACTGAGCGTTGTATAAAAATAAATGCTGTGGAAACCTCATTTTGTTTAACAAAATAATAATAATAATACACACACACACAATAATAATAATAATAATAGTAATAATAATAATAATAATAATAATAATAATAATAATAATAAGAACAGGACACAAACCAACACACCTTGTATATCAACAAAAAGAATGATATGTGGGAATTCAAATTGGGGACACAAACATCATGAAGTACAAACGGCCAAGACTTAATGCAAGATTCAAACATCACAGGAGCAGAGTGGAGGGATATAATTCCCACTCCATTCACAAAAACAAACCCCAGGGTCATACACCAGCAGCACGCAAGCCAGGATTGAGTTTGTTTGTGCCTGCAGGAGAGAGAGAGAGAGAGAGAGAGAGAGAGAGAGAGAGAGAGAGAGAGAGAGATTACGCATCCAAACAGCATTCATCTCTCTCCTCCCTTACCCAGCCCCTCCCAAATGTACCCACGCCCCCGCCACCCACAAAATACAACCATGAGCATAGATGCTCCACCCAAATAAAGTCAGGTTGATGCTGTTGTTGCTCTCTCTCTCTCTCTCTCTCTCTCTCTCTCTCTCTCTCTCTGTTTACTTTTTTCCTAATCCCTTTCACTTGTCACTCTTTGGACCAATAATTAAACCCTCAACAGCACTGTCAAAATTCTGATGTACCAGAGAGAGAGAGAGAGATAGCACTCGTATAAGCACGGCTTGACTGCACCGCTGTATTCGCCAAAGTCCGCTGCTGCTGCTGCTGCTTCTTCTTCTTCTTCTTCTTCTTCTTCTTCTTCTTCTTCTTCTTCTTCTTCTTCTTCCCAAAGGCAGACAAACACCTGCCCTGGAGACAATCCCCTCGGAAGATGCCTTACATCAAAAGTTCATTCGAGAGAGTGAGACGTGAATGACAATGATACACATTAATGCGTCGTTTCGCGGTTTGAATGGGAGGAGGAGGAGGAGGAGAGGAGGAGGAGGAGGAGGGGAGGAGGAGAGGAGGAGGAGGAGGAGGAGGAGGAGGAGGCCAGAGGAGGAGGCAGGTCTTCAAAGAGGAAAGAGGAGGAGGAAGAGGAAGGGATAGGAGGGAAAGGTACCGAGAGAGAGGACAAGGAAGCAAAGCAGAATGTGAGGGAAAGGAAAGTCATCAGATGGGACGGGATGAGGACCAGGAAAAAAAGGGGAAACGAACAGCTGGGGAAAAAGAAGCAATCAGGAAAGAGAAAGTAGAAGGAGCGATAACAAAGCAAAAGGAAAGAGACAGTAGATGAAGCGATAAAGAAGCAAACAGGAAAGAGAAAGTAGAAGCGATAAAGAAGCAAACAGGAAAGGAAAAGTAGAAGAAGCGATAAAGAAGCGAACAAGAAAGAGAAAGTAGAAGCGATAACGAAGCAAAAAGGAAAGAGAAAGTAGATGAAGCGATAAAGAAGCAAACAGGAAAGGGAAAGTTGAAGAAGCGATAAAGAAGCAAACAGGAAAGAGAGAGTATAAGAAGCGATAAAGAACAAACAGGAAAGGGAAAGTAGAAGAAGCGATGAAGAAGCGAACAGGAAAGAGAAAGTAGAAGAAGCGATAAAGAAGAAAAAGGAAAGGAAATGTAGAAGAAGCAATAAAGAAGCAAAAGGAAAGGAAAGTAGAAGAAGCAATAAAGAAGCAGACAAGAAAGAGAAAGTAGAAAAGCGATAAAGAAGCAAACACGAAAGGGAAATTTGAAGAAGCGATAAAGAAGCAAACAGGAAAGGGAAAGTAGAAGAAGGAAACAAGAAGAAAAAGGAAAAAAGATGAAATGGAAAGAGCAAAGAAGAAGCAATAAAGAAGAAAAAGGAAAGGAAGAAAGTGAAGAAGCGATAAAGAAGAAAAGGAAAGGAATGTAGAAGAAGTGATAAAGAAGCAGATAAGAAAGTTGGAAGAGCGATAAAACAAACAGGAAAGAGAGTATAAGAGCAAAACAAACAGAAAGGGAAAGTAGAAGAAGCGATTAAAGAAGCAAACAGGAAAGGGAAAGGCGATAAAGGATGGAAAGAAAGTAAGCGATAAAGAAGCAAACAGGAAAGGGAAAGTTGAGATGAAGCAAGCGGGAAAGAAGTAAAGAAGCAAAAAGCAAAGAGAAAGAAAGAAGCAATAAAGAAGCAAACAGGAAAGGAAAGTAGAAGAAGCAATAAAGAAGCAAACAGGCAAGGGAAAGTTGGAGGAAGTGATAAAGAAGCAAACAGGAAGAGAGTTGAAGAGCGATAAAGAGAAGCATAAATGAAGCAATAACGAAGCAAACAGGAAAGGGAAAGTAGAAGAAGATAAAGAAAACAAACAGGAAAGGGAAAGTAGAAGAAGCGATAAAGAAGCGAATAGGAAAGAGAAAGTAGAAGAAGCGATAAAGAAGCAAACAGGAAAGGGAAAGTTGAAGAAGCGATAAAGAAGCAAGCAGGAAAGAGAAAGTAAATGAAGCAATAAAGAAGCAAGCAGGAAAGAGAAAGTAAATGAAGCAATAAAGAAGCAAGCAGGAAAGAGAAAGTAAATGAAGCAATAAAGAAGCAAGCACGAAAGGGAAAGTAGAAGAAGCGATAAAGAAGCAAACAGGCAAGGGAAACTTGAGGAAGCGATAAAGAAGCAAACAGGAAAGAGAGAGTATAAGAAGCAATAACGAAGCAAACAGGAGAGGGAAAATAGAAGAAGCGATAAAGAAGCAAACAGGAAAGGGAAAGTAGATGAAGCGATAAAGAAGCGAATAGGAAAGAGAAAGTAGAAGAAGCGATAAAGAAGCAAACAGGAAAGGGAAAGTTGAAGAAGCGATAAAGAAGCAAGCATGAAAGAGAAAGTAAATGAAGCAATAAAGAAGCAAGCAGGAAAGGGAAAGTAGAAGAAGCGATAAAGAAGCAAACAGGCAAGGGAAGGCAAGGTTTGAAACACTGGCCAAAACGAAGGGAGAGGAAAACATCAAAGGCCACGATGAAGAGAGAGCACCAACAACAGAAAGGTAAAGAAAGAGTGAGAGGGAAATAGTACAGCAAACAATAATGAGGGAGGGAGGGAGAATGGGAAGGGGAAAGGGAAGCAGGAATAACAGAAGCAGCAAAATCAAGTCAGGAGAAGGAAATAAAGAGAGAAAATGCCAAGGAAGGAAAGCAGCAGAATTAGCGAAAAGTGACATGAAGAGGGGAAACAGTGGAAGAGAAAAAAGAAGACCAAAAAGCAGAAAGCAGCAGCAGCAACGTCAGCGTTAGTAGCAGCAGCAGCAGCAGCTGCAACAGCAGTGGGTGGCAGTGGGCGAACAAGGGGGAGGAAGACCACCAATGAACAGCTGGAGGACAGATGATCAATACTGTAGTTAAACTGCTCCCCCGCAACGCCCGCTGGTCCGCCCGCAGGTCTGGACGCCCTCGGCTGGCTGAGGGGAAAATCCACACGCCCTTGGAATCCCATTTTTATCCACCACCGCCTTCGTGTGAGGCCTACCTGTGTCGGTAAATATTGGAACCCTGTCAACATTCTTTGGCTTCAGCGAGTTACCGTCAACAGCTTCATCTGAAGAATATAGAGATGGAGTGGATGCGGGTGGGTTGTTCGACTGGGAGGGGATAGAAACAACAACATAAGCAACATAGACAACAAAAACAATGACCTTCAGGAGCAACGAAGTCGACACCAACAATAACAACAATAACGATCTTGCTAACAAAAATACTGACATTTTCCATCTAAAAGTCATATTCAAAATGTGCGCACAAACACATACTTAAGGGAAAGAAAGCTTGAAAGTCCATTAACTTACTACGCAATCTTTGAAAATGCGACAGAACCAACCAACAGAAATAACAAGAGCGTAACCACAAGAAAACAAATCAACAAAAACATTCTGCATCAATCTTC
>NC_089796.1:14276801-14286801 GCF_040412425.1 Macrobrachium rosenbergii | reverse complement strand
ATATATATATAATATATATATATACAATATATATATATATGTATATATGATATATATATATTATATATATATATCTTCATATATATATACTATATATACTGTATTTATGTATATTAACATTATATATATATATATATATATATATATATATATATATATATATATATATATAATATTATATTATAATAATTACAAGCTCCCACAAGCCCGCACCGATCACCTGGACTTAAGTTTTGAAAGCAACAAGCATTGCTGGAGACACTGTGTCTTTCCTATTAGATTTGGTCTCAATTAGTCCAGTAGTTCCGGAGATGACCAAAATGTGAAATGTAAATGTGCAATGTATACGGACGAAGAAAACAAAATCTGGCAATAAACATTAACACATATATTGAATACCGACACACAAGCTTATATAACCTCCCGCGTATTCTCAAAACCTTTTCGGGCCGACATCCACAGGCCTCGGGGCTCTGTCGCAATTCATCTCCAACATATGCCCCGTCACATTCGCCCCAGCTTTCTTTTTCCCCGCCCACTAACATCTACTATCTTACTGCCTTCCGGGATTCGAGAGCCGCCCGATTTACGACGGCAGAGAACAAGTTTGGTATGGCGTATATTTGGCGATAAATATATCTACGCGCGTAAATTTACAACCGGTGAAAATATCGCGAGCTGCTTCCCATCTCGTCCTTTATGGTAATCGGTTCGTATCGGCGTAGGGGGGAGGGGTGTATGGGAAGGGGAAAAGGGGAGCCAGTGATGGATGGAAAAGGAAAAGGGGTGGGGTGGCAATTACATGACTATCAGAGGGGAAACCAGTTACGCAAAATTAAAGGGACAAAATCATAGATGCAAAACGAGTCGTTGACTTTAGTAGAAAAATCCATTTTTTTTTTTCCACATGGCGCCCTTTTTTCCCTTCTGGCCCAGGTCGAGCAAGTCCTTAGAGATGAGGCTGCTAGCCCCACGCTCCTTTTTCAAGACGCCAGCAGCCTCTGGGAGAACTTTCCAATTTTAGCCACTTCGAGGGCCAGCTTGGACATGACCGCACTCGGGCCAATTTTCCATCAGTAACAGAAGCCAACCCTGGGGGGCAGATTATTTCGAAATATTATGCTTTATTCTAATTTTAATTTGTTAAGTTTACAGTTTGGGAGATCTACTGTACATATTTGGGTGTTTTTAATGTAATTTACTCAGCTGTAAGATATTTTTGTATGATTGCTTTACTTGCGAATGTTTTAATGTGAACGTTTTGCTTTATAAGTATGTTTATATTAACTTCAATTCATTTTTATGCTCTGATGATGAAAGACGTTTCTCAGAAAGATAAGCATTCAAAATATATATATATATATATATATATATATATATATATATATATATATATATATATATATATATATATATATATATATATATACATACATAATGTATATATATATATATATATCTATATAGATATGTATTTATGTATATATACACATACATACATACTTATAAATTTTATATATGCATAAATATATACATATATTTATATATAGATATGTACTTATGTATATATACACATATACATACATACACATACATATCAATATATATATATATATAAACATATATATATAATTTATATATATATATACATAAACACACATATTTATGTATATATACGCATATATACATAATACAAACACATATCAATATATATATAGATATGTATATATATAATAAACACACACACATACAAATATAATATATAACACAAAAAGAATCTGGGTGAACTCATAATGGGAATCATGACGTAACCATGCTTTATGTTAACAGTACACGTTAATCATAGTCGCTATGGAAGTGATACTGAATAACATACCGGAACCAGTCATAACATTACAAAGCACACGCGGGAAGCGCACTTCCATCAACGTGAAAAATAAATCAGTAAATAAAGAATTACATAAACGAATGAATAAATAAATACATAAACAAAGTTCTTATCCGCATCCAGACCGGTCTTAAAATACCATCAATTCTTTCTGACTGATTGACTGATTTATGTTTACTAAACCTGGCGTCGCAACATCTGAGTTATCGACACCGTAAGGAAATTGACTAAAAAATATAATTTAAAAGCAAGATTCACAAAAAATCTAATACATATATATAATATATACGTGTATATATAATATATATATATATATACACATACATATTATTACATGTATAGTGTATATAGATACATACATAATAGTATTACATATATATATATATATATATATATATAATATATATATATATATATATATATATATATATATATATATATATATATATACATACTATATAAATATGTCAACTCAGTTCCTAGGGCAATGCTGTATGTCTCCACAATATTACGTTAAGCAGAGAAGTTCTGACAGGTCTGAACTTCAACCCAATCACAAACTATTCTCCCGTAATTGTGTTGTTGAACAAAATGAAAAGATATATCCTACCCTCACAGCCATCTCGATTTTCTGGTCAATATTTACTTGGTCACGGAGAATACCTCCGAACAAGATGCTTTATTTCAGAACACTGTAAGTAAACCTGGCCGGCTGGAACAGTAGTATATTTATAAGGTCCAGAAAGTCTGTTATTAATTACTGTATTTGTATTTACTCTCAGAGGTCTTTGCGGAAGCTAGTCCACAAAAGATAATACATGTAGTTCCTCCTGTGTCTTTCTTTCTTTCACTAATTAGTAATATCTACATATATATATATATATATATATATATATATATATATATATATATATATATATATATATATATATACATACATATATATATATATATATATATATATATATATATATATATATATATATATATATATATATATATATATATATATATATATATATAGAGAGAGAGAGAGAGAGAGAGAGAGAGAGAGAGAGAGAGAGAGAGATATAATATATATATATAGATATATATATGATAGATATATATAGATATAGACGGATAGATATATATTATATATATAGATAGACAGATACATAGATATAGATTTAGGCCAAAGGCCAATGCTGGGATCTATATGGTCATTCAGCTCTGAAAGAAAAACACAGTAAAAAGATTTTAAAGGTATAACAGGACAAAAACATGACAATTGCACTATGAAACAATTGTCAGGAGAGGGTGGAAAGAGAATTTGAACAGAGGTACAGCAAAAAGGAATGAAAGGAGTTACAGCTAGAGGCCGAAGGGACGCTGCAGAGAACCTCAAGTAATGCCTACAGTGCACCGCGTGAAATGCACTAACGGCACTAACCACCACCCCCAACTCTACGGGATCCAGCGTGTAGAAGCTTCGGCAAATTAATAACCTCTTTCTCTTGTCCTATAATATGATTGATCGCGCATAATATTAATAATTATTGTAATTAATATACTCATTATCTTTTTAATAAGAGTCAAACATGCCTCACATGCCTGTGTAATTCAAGAAGTTCTTTCTGAGACGAAACCTTGAACCAGTAACACATCTAACGTCTGCAAACGCAGCGGAGACCGACTTTTATGCACCCAAAGGCAATAATAATATTTCAAAGTTTAAATATCGCAGCCTCCCCGAAAATGACACCTTCGTGGCCATTACATCCGGAGCAATTTCTTGCGCAGAACGAAGAACCGCACGCAAACCGACCGGTACAATTTTACACAAACGTGATCTCCGAACCCAATTTGGTATTCCCTCAAACGGATGTTAAGGATAGGAATATATCATTGAACATGATATTATTATTATTATTATTATTATTATTATTATTATTATTATTATTATTATTATTATTCAGAAGATGAACCCTGTTCATATGGAAGTTAAGTATTATCTTAGTTTAACCAGACCACTGAGCTGATTAACAGCTCTCCTAGGGCTGGCCCGAAGGATTAGATTTATTTTTACGTGGCTAAGAACCAATTGGTTACCTAGCAACGGGACCTACAGCTTATTGTGGAATCCGGACCACATTATAAAGGAGAAATGAATTTCTATCACCAGAAAACAAATTCCTCGTTCTTCACTGGCCGGTCGGAAATTCGAACTCGCGACCAACAGAGTGGTAGCTGATAAGGGAACCCGCTCACCCAGCGAGGAACTTGTTCATATGGAACAAGCCCACAGAGGCCACTGACTTGAAATTCAAGCTCCCGAAGAACATGGCCCAATGCGAGCTGTAGCAGGTCCCTTTCCGCATTGCTGGCTACAAAGACGGGATTAAAGTGAAGGGCTGACCATTGAAGCTTGGCTGAACCTGCTACGCAGTAAAACTACCGCAATATTAGCCGACACATACGGGCGCAGAAGGATCAGCAACAGCCCGTCTAAGCCCCCACACACAGAGAGCCGTTCACTCCATCTTCTATGTATTCTTGGGCTTTCTGGATGTTAAGGTAATTCCTTCCCAATGCCTCTTTAACGCCATGTATTCCTCTCTCGCTGGTCTTCCTCTTTCCTCTCCTCCTCCTTTCAGGCACTTTCCAAATAGCACATCACAATTGTATGGACATATACATATATGTATGTATAAATATACTGTATGAATTTTTATCACATCACCGTGATTCATATACGAGCATTAAGCTACAAAAGTCCTTTAATATCCAATTCACTCTACCTCCCCTAATAATATATTTTCATATACAGTTGCACCCTGAAGGGAAATTTTACTTGATAATAAGTTCGTCGTCTCGTGGCCTCGAACCACGGAAGACAAGAACTCAGGACCACAGTGACGCGAATTTTAAACACACGGCCAACAAGACGACGAACTTATTATCAACTAAAAAAATTCCCCCTTCGAGCAAACATATGAAAATATATTATTCCTGAGGTAGAGTGAATTGGATATAAAGGACATTTGTAGCTTAATGCTCAATACTCTGTGTGTGTGTGTGTGTGTGTGTGTGTGTATATGTATGTATATATATATATATATATATATATATATATATATATATATATATATATATATATATATATATATATATATATATATATATATAATATAAATGAGATAAGGAATATCTAAACAAACAGGCTAATGATGTTGACAAAGCCATGCACTCGTGGAGTGGCATTGGTGTTACGGCACCCCACAAAATCATTATGAAATTTTCATGGGTGAAAAGAAAGAGAAAAATAACCTGTCAGAAGAATGGGTGAGTTAATAATAATAATAATATACATGTGTGTATGTATGTATGTGTATATATATCATATATAATTACATACATTGGATATACATGGATTTCAATTCTGAGAAAATCTGAATTCCACAGAAATATGTACAACAGAGTCAAACAGTGCTTCGTAATGCCTGCAGTGCAACACGCGAGGTGCACTGACGGCATTAAAACCCCTACGAGCCAATAACCACTACAGAACTTCACATCCCCAGAAAAAAGTCAATTCCGCTCTGCTATCGAGCGTACCTCCACCCAAGTCGGTCCCTATGGGTAGGTATTTGCATCACCCAAAAATCGGTGCGTTTCCCAGTATTTGGGGTCCAATGCTGTTCATCCATAATTCCAAGCCCACGGTAACTATAAATTCTTCATCCTCCTCCCAAACCTTTTGGGCCTCGCTGGCACAAGTCATTAAAGGAACCAGATACCAGTTTTAAAAACC
This sequence comes from Macrobrachium rosenbergii, assembly GCF_040412425.1. Classification (NCBI taxonomy): domain Eukaryota; kingdom Metazoa; phylum Arthropoda; class Malacostraca; order Decapoda; family Palaemonidae; genus Macrobrachium; species Macrobrachium rosenbergii. Next base: position 14,281,120 of record NC_089796.1, on the reverse strand, counting down.
TGATGGATGTGAGAGATGAACTGCTATGTACATCATTATTAACGTTTTGAAAGTTCTGTTCACAAGCAAACTGTATGTGATCGTAAGAAAATAAAAAGTTTACGAAGTGACGACATTTTTCTTCTCTCTCTCTCTCTTTCTTCTCTCTCTCTCTCTCTCTCTCTCTCTCTTATAACGGTAAAATCTACAAATGACAACTGGTCTCATGCAAATTAATGTTTTGAAGTTCTATTCTGCAGCAAACTAAATATCAGCAAAAAGTTTAGAATACTAATGGCATTAATCTCTCTCTCTCTCTCTGACTCTAGTAGTCCTCTCTCTCTCTCTCTATCTCTCTCTCTAGGCTCGATTATAACAGTAAAATCTACAAATAACACCTGGTATAATTAAGGGCTCCTTTTAGGTCTTCACATTTAAGGAATCTAAATACAGCAAACAATGGATTTTAATAAATTTCTTAATATCCGCAAGTGGTCCCAATCCTATCTATCTATTTTTAGCGGAGAAGTGCAGGCTTTCAAACCCACAGTTAGAGACTAATTAGAGAGAGAGAGAGAGAGAGAGAGAGAGAGAGAGAGGAGAGAGAGAGAGACAATGATTTTTAGACTGGCTAATGTCCGTATGACAATGAATTTGCCAGAATTACACCGACCGTACAGTAATATATATACCTGGGAGGAGAGAGAGAGAGAGAGAGAGAGAGAGAGAGAGAGAGATTGGTTAAGTGACAATGACTAGATACAATTCCCACCCGTCCAGTAATATATATGACCTTGTTGTTGAGAGAGAGAGAGAGAGAGAGAGAGAGAGAGAGAGAGAGAGAGAGACTGGTTAAGTGACAATAACCAGATACAATTCCCACCGTCCAGTAATATACGACCTTGTTGAGAGAGAGAGAGAGAGAGAGAGAGAGAGAGAGAGAGAGAGAGAGAGAGAGAGAGAGAGAGAGGTTGGTTAAGTGACAATAACCAGATGCAATTCCCACCGTACAGTAATATACGGAGTTGCTGAGAGAGAGAGAGAGAGAGAGAGAGAGAGAGAGATTAGTTACGTGACAATAACCGGATACAATTCCCACCGTCCAGTAATATACGACCTTGTTCAGAGAGAGAGAGAGAGAGAGAGAGAGAGAGAGAGAGAGAGAGAGAGAGAGAGAGAGAGAGAGAGCTTAGTTAAGTGACAATAACCAGATACAATTCCCACCGCCCAGTAATTTACGACGCTGTTCATTATCCTTGCAATTGCACGAAAGTAATTACAACTGCACAAGAACATGTATAACATCAGCAGGTTTCGAATAGATTCAATAACCTACAATTATTTTTGGTGTCACCAATTCCTCAAATGGAAGTTTTATATGTGAAAGAGTTAAGTTACGAAGAAAGGACCTTTCCTAGATAGTGACCCCCAAGGGTTTTCGGGAGTCGTTATCTAGGGCTAATATTTCTTGGAGGTCATTACATATTTATGATATTTACAGCCTTCTATGTTTCTAGAAATTATCTTTCCTAGATAGTGACCCCAGTGATAATCGTTATCAGGTAATATTTCTTGGGGTCGTTATCTAGACTAATATTTCTGGGGGTCAAATTAACTAGGACTAATATTTCAAATCATTATCTAGGACTAATATTTCAGGGGTCGTTATCTAGGACTAATATTTCGTTATCTAGACCAATATTTCTTGAGGGTCGTTATCTAGGACTAATATTTCTTGGGGTCGTTATCTACGACTAATCATTTCTTTGGGGTCATTAACTAGACTAATGTTTCTTGGGGGTCGTTATCTAGGACTAATATTTTTGGGGTCGTTACCAGGACTAATATTTCGGGAGTCGTTACCTAGACTAATATTTCTTGGGTCGTTATCTAGTTATTTCTTGGGGTCGTTATCTAGATATTTCTTGGGGTCGTTATCTAGGACTAATATTTCTTGGGGTCATTATTCAGGGACTAACACTTCTTGGGGTCGTTATCTGGACTAATATTTCTTGAGGGTCGTTATCTAGGACTAATATTTCTTGGGGTCGTGTCAGACTGGGGGGTCGCTAACTAGATAATGTTCTTTGGGGTTGTTATCTAGGACTAATATTTCTTGAGGGTCGTTACCTAGGACTAATATTTCTGGAGGTCGTTACCTAGGGATAATATTTTGGGGTCGTTATCTAGGACTAACATTTCTTAGGGTCAGTCGTTATTTGGGGTCGATTAGATATTTCTTGGGGTCATTATCTAGGACTAATATTTCTTGGGTCATTATCTTTATGATATTTACAGTCTCTTTTAAGTTTTTACGGTCATCCCCAACGGGCTTGTACTTAACACGCCACAAAGGTGGACACATACCGGGTTAATACCCTTGGGGGTCATTATCTAGGAAAGATCCCAAAGAAATTCCATGCAACAATTATGTCATTTACATTGAGGTTGTAGACCTGAAGGGACTTGGTTATAAGAAAACGTATTCTAAGGAAACTGGTTCATTTACATAAAGGCTGAATGTGTGAAGTGGCATGTACTTATAAGCAACGTCGTTAAGTGCGAGGGTTATAATTATAAACGACCGCGTTACAACCTTATTTAAAAGCAACCACATCCCTCGTGCGGGGGTTATAAATGTGAAAGGACGATATACCCACGTTATAATCAAAGCTATTCCATGAAACCGTATCCTTTAGGTGGTTGTCAATATGACAGAGAAGGTTACAATCAAATTTAATCTAGGTACCATGCCTCTCATGTGAAGGGGCAGAGTTGTATACCAAAACCCATCTCACTTTCATGTGGTTTGTATCTATTTACTAGTTCCTCGTTGGACGAGTCGGTAGAGTTGTCGGCTAGCACTCTGCTAGACCCGAGTTCGAGTCTCCGGCCGGCCAATGAAGAATTAGAGGAATTTATTTCTGGTGATAGAAATTCGTTTCTCGCATAATGTGTTCGATTCCACAATAAGCTGTAGGTCCCGTTGTTAGTAACCAATTGGTTCTTAGCCACGTAAAATAAGTCTAATCCTTCGGCCAGCCCTAGGAGAGCAGTTAATCAGCTCAGTGGTCTGGTTAAACTAAGGTATGCTTAAACAAATTCTATACAAACAACTTCTATATAAATGATGTATATATATATATGTATATAGATATATATAAAAAACTTTGGCAACTCTATACTGTACACTTCAAGTAAAGGATATAGATGTAAGAGAGCATGGGTATAAAGGAAATTGCCCAAGGAAGCCATTTCCTGGGTACAGAGTTTGCAATTGTGAAAACGCAAAGTCATAACCACAACACATCATAACGCATCTGCATGCCTCGCGTGGTGGTTGTAAATGTAGAAGAACCAAAGATCAAACTCATTCTCAAGACCAATCTTGAAGCAAAAATTTCGCGAAATTCTTAAGATCGCTCCAAAAGTTTCATCGACATGAGAGGAAAAATTTATTGACGAGCAAAACATCGACCAGTTGAAAAAATAATCATCATAGGACAGTTACATATATTCCAACTTCGAATTATATTAAATTATATATATATATATATATATATATATATATAATATATATATATATATATATATATATATATATATATATATATTCAGTATATATATATATATATATATATATATATATATATATATATATATATATATATATATATAGTATATATCCCATATTTTCCAGAATGATATAGATACATATATACATACAGTATATATTATATATATATATATTATAACTATATATTTATGTTTATATATATACAATATATGTATGTATATATATATATCCCTTCCTCGAAAATGAACACACCCAACCTTGAACCCTGATTAAAGACCCGTCACGGAGAAACAAACCCAACACGGGGGGGAGGGGAGGGGAACGATTTGTTGCGCCCAATCCCAAAAACGCTCTACTAAATGTCACTATCCCGGCGCTGCAATTTCATGCTGCACTGCATTCCTCCCCTCTTCACCCGTAAAACTAAAGGAAGGTCAATCTCCAACAACAACAACAACAACAAACAACAACAAACAACAACCTCTTCCCTCTCCCCACCCCCCACCAACAACTCCAACACGTACTATCTTGAAAATCCAAGTTGGACGAAATTACAATCATTAGGACAAGAGACGCACATAGAGAGAATTTTTAATTACCTGGATTTAATACGGGCAAATGAGATGTCATGCTTTTCAAGGGAGAGAGAGAGAGAGAGAGAGAGAGAGAGAGAGAGAGAGAGAGAGAGAGAGAGAGAGAGAGAGAGAGAGAGAGAGATTCTTTTTGACTTAGAATAATTTGGACCATGAAAAGTCACGCTTCC
>NC_089796.1:14199301-14271801 GCF_040412425.1 Macrobrachium rosenbergii | reverse complement strand
TTTCAAGTGAAAAAATATTTGAGTGCTTGACAGTACACTACTCGGTGGTGCAAGAAACAACCGCAAGTAGTAACAACCTTCTCTTTCATGTACTGCTATTAATATAAGGCTTCATTCCACAGAGACACATAAGTTAAAGCCTTCCCAATCAAACTTTTGGACCAAGAGATCATATCACTTTGATAGCCTACTATCAGCAATATACAAGGACGAGCTTGATCCACTTTCTTCACCCTAGCAATGATAAGACAAAGAAGGAATAGTAGAGGAACCCTAACATTAAAAATGCAACTGACTTCATCACTGATGCTTGGGACAAACTCCTATCTTCTCTAATTATCATCATCTAGAGAAATATATGACTTGAAAGTGTTTACAAGATTTCCATTCAATGAGAACCTTCATAAGAACAATGGACTGTTTAGGTTCAATGAAGTGGACAAGGAGGATGTTGCTGAGCTACCTGAGTCACAGCAAGCCACTGTCTAATAAAGAGCCAACAACACTCAAGCAGAAGCACATAGTGGAATATAAGGAATCAGGAGAGAAGATAAACTGCTAAGATTTCGGAGCTTCCTTGTATGATTCAAAATGCCTTTAACTTGGTGGGAAAGTTTGATTGTAAAACTTCCAATGAGTGGCACTACTATTGAACAATCTGTCCTACCCCACTGTCACATGAAAAGATATTGAAGATTTCATCATTATTTAAACCTCTTCCTATTCCAACCATTCTTTATCCACTTTTTCTTCTACACACCCAGGCTTTCCTCAACCACTGAAATTTACATTGTCTCTTTTCAGCCATCACCCCTACAAGCCTTTTCATCCAAGGATGCTACTTCCTCATCCCAATCAACCAGCCTGAATCACCCACTGTCCACAGAAGCCCTTCCTATCTCTTGTAGTCATAAAAAGCAGATGGCTCTAAAAGATGATGATGAACCTTATTGCAATCACAGAGGAGGTGACCTAGGAACTGATCATGGATTACAGTGATTACTGAATATTCTCATTTATTTTCATGTCCAGTATTCCTACTTCACTTTTTCAGATTTATATTTTGTTTGAATACTCTGTGAAACAGAGGATTTCCACCACATATGGAACCAAAGAAACAATACAGCTTAGGTTTCCTAAATTAAGACCTTTCCCTTTACAACTGGCCAAGATGGATGCAACCCAGTCATACAAGCAAAGAGTCATTATGCTGTATTCATAAATTTTCAAATCTGAGTGATATCATCAAGTAAAAAAGCCACAAGCCTCAGTCATGTGATGATACTTACAGCTTGGTGGATCTGTTTGCTTCTTCAAAGATGTAACAGTCAAAGCCCAAAATTTACATCATGCAAGGAAGGTTAGCTGTCCATATGGGTAAGACAGGGCACATGTTATGACTTCTTCAACAGTAACTAACAAAGACCCAAGAGAGAAGTTGTCATGGTGCTGTATTTAAACGAGGCATCTCTGTTGTAAGGAGGAAAAGGCAAACACATCTCAAAATGTTCCTTTTGCAGCTGTCCATATGGGTAAGACAGGGCACAAGTTATGACTTCTTCAACAGTAGCCAACACAGACCCAAGAGAGTTGTCATGGTGCTGTATTTAAGTGAGGCATCTCGTATTTAAGTGAGGCATCTCTGTTGTAAGGAGGAAAAGGCAAACACATCTCAAAATGTTTCTTTAGCTGAAAAATGTGTCTCCTAAAACTCAAACCTCATGAACTTTGACTCTAAAAAATGGAAACTTTTCCTTTCTTCCTGAAAAGACTCATTATCTCTTTTGACAGCTATTCTACGCCCTAAGACAATAGTGTCCTTGTATACAATACAAAAGGTGGGTGAAAGGTGAAATACACTGGTAGTGTGCTCTGGTGGAACACCAAACTACCTCATCTGTCATGGAAGGGACAGAAATGCTTATATAATAATCTAATCAATCATGGAAGTCAAGTTTCCATTATAAGGTTAGGCAAAAGAAGTGGGAGTTTAGGTTGAAAATTCAGTCAAGATGATACAATTGGCAGATACAAGGGATAATGGTATAGGGTCCCACAAGAACCCACACACCATCCATCTTAACCCCTGGCCAGCTAATCTCCTCACAATGAGCATCTCTGCACACCAAGCGCATGCATACAAGAAACACAGCAGATGTCATGCATCCTTTGTACATATATTCACGTTCATATTATTATCATGTTAAATGTACCATCCTTAGCACAAGCACTACAGTGTCAGCATTCCAGCTATATGTATCATAACTTTATTCATGTCTTGTATATTGATTTATGTACATCTTTCCATCCTCCAACAAACAGCTTGGTGTACAATACTCTGACCTCTGTTATGTTTGCTTAGTGTCAGGCACTACATTTCCGCTCACAAGAGCTAGTGACCTGTCTGTTTGTTGTTTGAATGAATCAGTGTTTGTAAACACAGCCTCTTACTCATGCCTTCGCTCCACTGGTGACCACGGAGATGTCCAGCCCAGCCAGCCCCAATGATGCCAGCCTCTCAAATGACACCGTCGCCACTGCCACCACGTCTGCCCCCACTCATGCCCCACAACCCAGAAGCTTGGTTCTTCAGGACAGAGACAATCTTCTGACTGAAGAAAATTACTCCCTCAACACACAAAGCAGACACCGTCCTCAAATTCTTGCCAGACAAGGTTTTCGAGCAAGTCGCCGGATGGCTCACAGAACTGCAAACCCATCACCTATGAATCACTGACGGATTAGCTGTAGTCATCCTTCAGCATGCCACCCACCCTAAGAGCCAATAAATTCCAGAACAATGTGGGAGCAGCCATAGGAGATAAGCAGCCATCGCATGTCTAGAAGCAATTGTGGCACCTCATAATGTTACCCACCACAGACAGTCAACCGGAGTCAACCCTGGACCTTGTGAGATAGGTCCTCCTTACAAAACTGCCTGGCCAAACAGTGGCAGCCATGCCCAATGCCTCCACCATGCCCATCAAAGAATTCCTAAAATTTGTTGACAATGTGCACATGGCCCACAAGACAGTAGAGACCACCAAGCCACCCATAACGGCAGCAGCACATCAGTCCCAACAGTCAACTGACACAGAATCCAACAGCAAACCAGAGGACTGGCTGCCCCACCACAAGCACAGCTTCCCCAAACAGTTCATCAATGGGAAAACCAGACAGAAGAAAGACGAACCACCAGAGGGAACGCGCTTTTTCCTCTGGAAATTTGGAAATAAGGCACGCAAATGTAACATAGGCTGCCTGTTTTCAAAAAACATGGAAGAGGGTCACATCCACAACCCAAACAACTAAATGTCAGCAGGGAGTAGACCAGTTGCCTTGTAAGAGAAGCTGCGCCTGCTTACCTCTGTCTTTCTTCCAAGGGCTCCATGTGTTTCTTCATCTGAGACGAAAGGTCGAACACAGAATTCCTCGCGGACACCTGGGCATGCAAATCATTCATGCCAGCCAGCCCCACAAAACTCAACCCGCCCCACCACCAACCTCCATGTATCCACCACCAGTGGAGCGCCACTCAAGATGCATGGGAAGCAAAATATGAATGTGCCATTCAACAGGAAAGACTACAGTTGGACCTTCATTGCAGCAGACGTGTGTACCCACTTTTAGGAGCAGACTTCCTAAGCACGGACCTGCTAGTGGGCACAGCATCAAACAACTGATCCGAAAACAGCCCCTTTGTAACATCTCCTCAACAGCTGTGCAAAACAGCCCACCACCATGTCATTGCAGCAGGAGAGGCGACAAACAGGCCCCACTGCAGCAGCTACCCCACCGCCTGAGATACGCCAACTTCTACAGGACTACGAAGAGGTCTTCAAAGACAACCTACAGCACGATTTAACCAAACCAGCAAAACACAAGATCCAGCACCATACAGAAATGGAAGGCACCCTAGTCCATGCATGCTTCAGATGGTTAGCCCTGGAGAAACTTGCCTACACCAAACAAGTGTTCAGGAAAATGGAGAATGCAGGAATATCCCAAAAATCCCCAAGCCATGGGCATCCCCCTCTCCACATGGTACCGAAACCCTGACAGAACATGGTGCCCATACATAGACTACCAGTGGCTAAACGTCAAAACAAAGCCAGATACATAGCAGTTGCCAAACATAGCATAAACCAACCAAATGAACAGAGCAATGATATTCACCAAAACAGATCTACTGAAGGGAGACTTCCAGGTTCCAGTAGCAAAGGAAGATAGAAAAGACTGGATCGTGACCCCTTCAGCACACCCTCATACATTTAGCCCTAACCTCAAAGACCTATGGACAAACTGCATCTTAGAGATGTCAAAAGCCCTAACCTCACTCTTAAAGCAGATGCTGCAGATACTTAAAGAAAATGGACTTGTAGTAAGGAAGACAAGTGCAAATGGAGCAAAAAACGGTGGAATTCCTGGGACATCAAATAAGCCCAGATGGCATTGAACCCCTCCAAAAGAAAGTGAGAGCTATAACTGACTTCCAAAAACCAACAACAATTTAAGCAGTACAAGAATTTTTGGGACTAGTCAACTATTTATCCCAAATATTGCTAAAATCATGAGCCCATTCTACACGTGTACAAGGAAAACCTAAAAAATTAAATTGGTCAGGAGTTCAAGATAATGCATTTCTTTCAACAAAACAAGCAATAACCTCTGCAGCCACATTAATCTTTCCTCTACCCTATAGGTCCCTCACATACTCAGCATCACCTATCACCTATAAGACAGCAAATGTATGTCACTCCTGCACCATAAAGTAACCATAAAGTATTTGAAGAGTTCAGCAAACACCATGGCGGACGCACTTTCGAGAAATTGTGTCAATACCGTCCAGCTCAGGATAGCCTATCCTGAAATAGCAGAGGCACAAAGAGACGACGTGGACCTACAGCAACTGTGGCAGGACAACCCCACCCTTATGTGGAGCGACCTATCAATCAACAATGGAGAGACGACCATCACCTGCGAAAAAAGTACTGGACTCCCTCACCTACCTGTCAGGGGTTAAAAGGCTTTCAACCTCATACAACCTGTCCACCCATCAGGCCGGACAACTGCCGAAATTTTAGCAAAACAATGCATCTGGTGAGGAAAGAAAAAGGATATAAAAAACTGGACGAGAGAATGCCTTCCAGTCAGATGTCAAAAATAACAAGACGCGTACAGAGTGGAATAGGAGAGTTCCACAAACACACCGCCGACTCACCCACATCCGAGTCAACATAGTGGGACCTATACCCAACTCCAAGGGGTACAGATACCTGTTCACCATCACTGACAGAAATACCAGGTGGCCCGAAGCAATACCGATATGGCAAAAGACGGCGGAGAGTTGTGTGAAAGCTCTCATCAGATGGGTCAGCAGACACTGAGTCCCACATATCATAACAATCAACAGGGGTCAAACTTCACGTCTGCCTTATGGAATGCCCTCGTAGACAGTTTGGGGACAAAGATAGTACACACAACGGCCCACAACCCAGCAGCTAACAGCATCATTGACAGGCTACACCGGTTGTTGAAAGGATAACTCACCACTAGGTGTCAAGGCAGGAGTTGGAGAAAGGAGTTACCTTGGGTCTTACTAGGACTAGAATGTCACCACACGCGGCATTCAACTCATTTCCAGCAGAAGCCCCGTACGGCCAATCATTAACATTGCCGGCAGACGTCTTTCAACATCCAACAATCCCAACATCCCCATCCGACACCCACAAGGCATTAGAATGAATAATGCCAGCCAAGATAACTTTACCACATGGCCAGAAAAGTGTACGTCCCCAACGAACTGCAGAATACAAAATATGCATTCATAAGTGTAGACGCACACAGAACCCCCCCCTCTCCCCAGCCTACTCAGGACCATACTGTGTCATCCAGAGAAGACACAAAGCCTACCAAATGACAGTGGACAGCAAAACTACGTGGGTTTCCATCGACCGCCTAAAGCCAACAAGCCTCCCAGACACTGACCTACAACCGTAGGCCTCTCCAAAGGATAGTCCTGTAGGGTCCCACGCAGACCAACAACTATCCATCTTACCTGACCAGCTAATCTTCTCACAACGAGCATCTCTGCATGCAAACAAGAAACACAACAGATGTCACACATCCTTTGTACAGTTAAATGTATCATTCTTACTGCAAGCATTACAATGTCAGTATTCCAGCTATATGTATCATAACTTCATTCCGTGTCTTGTATATTGATTTATGTACATCTTTCCATCCTCCAACAAACATAGTTGGTTGTACACTGACCTCTGCTTTGTTCACCTCGTGTCAGGCACAATTTCCGCTCACAAGAGCTACTGATCTGTCTGTTTGTTGCTTGAATAAATCTGTAAGTTTGTAGATGCAGCCTCTTACTTGCATCTTCAGTGCAATGGGAAGTCATTCAGACCAACAAATTTCAAAGACAGGGCAGCTAAATGTGTTCCTATGGAGGCTTCAGGTGACTGTGGAGAAGACAAAGAGGCCCCTTCAAAAATGGATAGCCTGTAACATACTCATTCTTTGTCATGGACAGCATAACACAATCTCAATTCCCATGAGTTTGCATGATTATCTACAGTTAATAAGAGCACGAAAAAAGGGTAACCTTTGTCTCTTGATGGCTGGCATCAACAGCATGCTTTCTTTATAGTACATGAGGGAGTCCTCTAATAAGGAAGAAAAGCAGACAGAGGAGAGGCTTCTCTAAACAACCAATCCTAATTAGTCTGGTATAACAGGAGCGAAAGAGTTGTGAAGGGTTGGGAAGAATATGACATTAATAGAAAAGCCCTTCTCTCAAAATGCAGATGGAGAGCTTTCACTAGTGAAGCACAAGGGTTCCTCAAGTTATGATGGCTCTAAATGACCCGGATGTAAAACCTCATTGCAATCATACAGGAGGCCATTATGGGCCATTATGGACGTCTTCTAGAGAAATTTATCAGTCCTTGAAGGAAGCCCACATACCACACCTGCTCAGAGTACTTTGGTGATACAGGAATCACCATTAAGTACTTGGAATTCATATCTTGTCTTAAGGAATACACCTCAAGAACTTCCTATGTTCACAAAGTGTGCTGCAGCTTCCTTCACTTGCCTCAAAATCATTCGTCATTGTGCTGAATACCTGTACGATATGCAAAATATACATAGCACCAGTGAACTATGACAGTGAACAAGAAGTGAATCAATGTAAAAAGTTATGTAAGAATATTGTGTATGAAACATATCAGTTTCTGACACAGCCACACCTCCCACACACCTAAATACATTCCTTCCAAGAGAGATGCTGAACACTAACATTATGTTTTTCAGCTCAACTTTCATGTAAGTGAGGTAATATGATTCAATGGTTGTAGCATTGCATACAGGTGCAGTCAAAGATATACATCACCCATACATGCAAAGAAGATATATACAGTTCTGTACCACAAATTCAATGCTTGGACTCTGAAGGCATGGGGTTTTATTCAACACTATTTAACCTTTGCAGAATAAAAATGCTTAGATTAACTCTGACATACCCATACTGGTCATGACCAACTTATAATATTTTGTATAATATTTAAAAAGTAAAATTCTATCCTATTTTACAAGGTACTGTAGTAGGAAGACAAATACAGTTACAGAACACTATGTTATAAAGCTTATGAATAAACATTTCTGTAATGAGATTTCATACAAATGAATGTCAGAAATTTATAAATGATTAAATTCTGCAAGATGCCTAATGATAAAAACCAAAAAATATCTGCAAGCTCTAACACCAAACACTTAACCCAGAGCTCCCAAATAACTACATCATTTCTTTTAATCATTTAACAATCCACGACAATAATGTCTACATAATGTTTTCTTTTTCAATTGACAACCCATGACAATTAGCTTTTTATTACTAAATAATGATAGGAACTCAAAAGTCAAATGTCCAGTATTACCTTTGACCTCTCATTTCGGAGGAGACATTAGTAACAGTGAAGTTAGCAAACATGCTCAACCAAAGATTAAGCCAAGATGCTGCCTGAAAGGAAGCTCCTGAATCTGCTGACAAGAAGGCCTGGGAAGAGACTTCCTGTGAGTCTCCATTGGAGGTTGATGTCATTCTGCAGACTGAGTCCAACTGCAGAGGAGTAATCTTGACATTCTCTAACATATACAACCTCCTCAGGAGTGTCAATGGTCAGGAGATGGGGAAAAGGGGTCCTGCTCAATTAGTCAGGCAACAGGGAACCCTCTGATCCAGAGATCAGGCTTCTTCACCTTGCCCAAAACACCCTGAGCCAGCTCTAACCACAGCAATCTGAACAACAGTCTCACTTCAGAAGCACACTCGAGGGTGAGCTTAATCAATGAGATAGGTTCAGATGGGGCATTGGGATCATCTCCCCAGATCACTGCAATCATGAGTGAATTCTATGATCTATCAAAAGTGACGTTCCACCTCTGACAGACCAGGACCCTTTGGTCCTATCAGACCCCCAAAAGCACAAGCATAATCCTCTTCCAAACGAGAGGATGTCAAGCCAACCTACCCATGGAAACGTGGTGCAAAATCAGTTCTGATGGTACCTATTGACAAGAGGATGACCTGTGAATGGAAAGAGGTTCTGAGCTGTTATCATCCCTCCTCTTAAACTCCCTGTTATCTGCAAGATCCAAACAAGTAGAGGCCATGGGAGACCAAGCATGAGTGCTACTGTTAGAATACCAATAAGTATCAGAAAATGGCAACCTTAAACGAGCCCCCCATCCAGATGTGTACAATCAGGAGACCTTGCAAATGCCAAACAAGAGGGCAGTACTGACTCTTTCTGTATACCTAGGCAGAAGAATAGGAGTAAGAGTCTGGGGCAGTCCTCTTGTCCAAGAAGGAACAGGTAGAGTAAATTTGATGTCCCACCCATGGGCGAGCAAACACTGCTTCTGACCCTAGAAGACAAGGAAGAGCTAAACAACGAGCAAACACTGTGCTTTGCTGGTGGGTCTTACTCTCTTCAAAAGGCTTCAGAGAACTGGTTGGGGGCAAGGATTACTGTACATATGCTGACAGAGCACAAGCCATGAGTGATTTTATAGGGTCATCTCCAAAGGGTAGGACAAATGCTACAGGAGGCTCAACAGGGTTGAATGCCTAAGCAGCACAGCAATAGCATACAGATATCCTCAAGAATTTGCCAAAGCAAATGATGGGCTCCTCCAAAGACCATGGGCAGGCAAAATTTTCTCCAAATACCCTATGTGTCATCCTTGAAACAGCTGATGTAAGAGGGGTAGGATGAGACAAAGCATATGAATGCAACACGGTTTCAACTGGTGAGAGCCCAGCAGACACACCTGAATTGTCACTAAAAGACAGCACTGTGAGAAAAGTAACTAAAAAAATTCACTGCAGACACCCATGAAAATGTTTTATCCTTCCTGCTCGTCTTCCCAGACCATTTCCACTATTAAGGGGACCAACTCAAATACTCCTTACATGGAAATCAGGACAGTCAGTCCTACCCCTAAAAAAGAGACTACTGTATACTGGTGGGGATCCACAGATCAATATTGGTGGGATTCACAGACACAGAGGACATGAAGTGACCACACACTTGATCACCTTTACAATGTTATTCAATCTGTTTACATGCATCCATTATTCAACAAAAAAAAAAAACACAATACATACAGAAAGCAGTGAAAAACATTTCAACCTGGCAGTCAGTAGGAAGATAGCAAGAAGTCCTTGCTCGATAGGTGCCAAATAAAAAAGGGCTTGCCGATGGCAGGTGAGTGAGGGTTTCCTCCCCCAACCATCTACCAACAACCAATTAACAGCCTTGTTCCAACTTTCAACTTCTATGAACATTTCTTATTAACATATAAAGCACAATAACACAGTAGCCTATATGCTCAAGGCCAAGCCTAACTCCAAGATAGATCAAAGTTGATTTTCCAACAATGTCATAAAAGGAAAATGTTGTAGAATTTTTTAGAATATAACTCTACAAAATGGTGGTAGGAGTTGGGGAACCACCATCATCTAACACTTTTTCCTTCGGCATCAGGGATTAAGTGGGATGATGACACCAATCAAGAGGAAAATGCTCTACTCCCTGGTAAACAATAGCTAACACTACCTCAAAACATTTGGCAACTAAGAAGAGAAAGCCAAATTGGAATCTCTAAGTTCCTCAACCAGCAGGGTTAGCAGGTTGGGATATCACACAGAATGAGGCCAACAAGGAGTTGCAAGGGCTATTTGTGACCAAGTGACAAACACTTGGTTGATCTGTTGGCAAATTAGACTTACAAAACAAAAGGTTAAGATATCCAGATGTCCCAGGGGAAGCCAGAATTCGTTTTCCAAGGCAGCCTGGGGTCTGGAACAGAAGAGCAGAACATTGGGAGCTTAATGTGTAATTATGGTGAATAGGTTGATCACGGGGGTCCTCCAACAGTCATAAAAGCCTTTCCTCACTCAAAAAATTAGTGACCAATCTGTTTCAACCAATTTCCCACTAACAGTTGAACTGGTCGAACTGGCCAGAATGTCTGTGGCAGACAGTTCAAGAGTATGGCAAAGCCTCTTGTCCATCTGTATAACCAACCTTTGTCATTCATCAACACTACAGAATGACCATAAAAAAATCTTGTACTGTTATAACTGTCTGTGCTGCAAGCATTCCCTAGATGTTGATCTGCAAACTGAAGGTCATCTCTGTTCACATCCTAAAGCAAAGAAGTCTCACAGGTGTGAGCATCACCCTATCTTGATGCATCTTAAAACAAAAGCATCCATACAGGTGGGGAGTTCAAAGGAATTCACAATAAGAGATTCCCACCATCATGCCAACAAGCAAGATTCTCCCTCATTCTTGACTCAAGGGCACAAGGTGAGAGGCAAGGTTACTTGAGGCTAACCCATGCTACTTCCACTACTACTGAAGTGAGCCCTGGTGGAGGTGCCTGCTAGTTGTCCCTGTCATGACAGGAACTGCGCTGTCAACTCCATGAGCTTACTGAGGTGTGAGTCTTACCAAAACTCTTCTTCTTCTGTATGTATTAGCAAGCCCAGTTTATGCCTGGTGCTCAGGCACAAGATCTAACTTACCCCTAGTTATCATGACCCGCTGGTTGTGACAAAAGGCAGAAGAAGGCAGTCTCTGTTTTGGAGCAACAGCATCTCTAAGAGCTGGGATCAGCCAGTCACTGACATAATGCAGAAGACATGTCCTGTTCAAACAAGTCCAAGCTGACGCTATGGTGAAAACTAAAGTGTACACATGAGGGGCTACTGCCAGTCCAAGCACAGGGCTTTGTACTGACAGACATAACCCTTCACTGACAAAACAGAAGTACTTCCCAGAGGAAAAATGGACAGGCATCTGAAAACAGGCATCCTTCAGATCCACCAAATTCATGAAATCACCCTACCTGATAAAATTTAACATGAATCCTTTATGATAAAATCTAACATGAAACAAGTTTTTTTCCCTCCAGTTGAGTCTTTAACACAAAACTTGTTTAACAGAGAGCAGTCAATGGCAAGTCTCTAACCCTTAGTCGCTTTCTCAACAAGAAAGCCAATAAAAAGGTTTGAGAAAAGTCATCTACAACTTCTAACACATCATTTTCCAACCTCTCCCTTGCCTCTGCCAACAGTGCCAGAACCTAAAGATCTTAGAGGGTAGGCCAGAAACAGGATCAGTGTCTGAGAGAGGGGAGGTTGGTAGTCCTTGACGGTACAGTAGTCTACAACTGTCCTGAGAAACACAAATTATCCTTGCTTGTGGCAGCCAGAGAAGGGAACCCTCCCTTCACGTCCCCTCCCTTTCAATGCCCCAGAGGGCTTGAAGCATACTGCACAGTAGATCAAGGAGTCCCAGCTATCAGAATGCCTATTCCCTACCACCACCTCAACTTTACTATTCAGACAATGTAACAAGAACATCATGAGTGTCTACACAACCACTTGCATGCAGCTTGCCACAATACTCAGTGGTATTATAATGCAGCGATCTTTGGAACATAAACTCTCTGTTGCATGCACATGATCCAGGAATTGTGAACACAAATAAAGGAAGTTTTCAATGCACCATGCACAGCTCAAGGGTACACACAATCACATGAATTTAGATCATCACACAATACCCAGCAATATTGTAACGCACGGAAATCAGGAATTCTGGATGAATGAGGCAACACTTACGGGTTTCAACAATCACGAGTATATGGATTGTACAATAGGAACCTGTCATGCATGAATCTCCTTTGTGCACACACATGCACCAACCACTAGAGTTGGCATGGATTCTTACTCCACACACCTCAGTTGAAGAACAGGGTAAGGGTCTGAAGGATGATGCCTCCAAGAAGGAACAAGGAGACTCAAAGTCCCAAGCACCATCAGGAACCCCCATGTCAACTCTACCAGCAGTAGACATTCCACCTGCAGGTAGGCAAACACCACCACCAACCTTCAAAGAGGGAAGGTACTTACTCAAAAGTTCTACGGAACCTCTTGGGGAAGGATTTCGCTGACTTTTTCCTTCTTCCTATTTGAGAAAAATTTGTGCAAAAGAAGATGAGGAGAAAGAGCTCAACAAGGACAAGGATGAGGAATATGATACACACATGCATTTCTTCACCTTACTCCATCCATAGCTCTTACTCTCTTCAGCATCAGCAAGAAGCAATTCTGGATGATTATGGTTTGCACTTGATACCGAAGGGGTATATCCATAGGCAAGACGATTACTACGAAGCTAAACTGACTTGAGCTTCTTAGCAGGAACAACAGTGAAAGAAAGATCGCTAAAAATACTGAGGGACAGCAATGTCTATCAGTACTCCAGCAAAGCTGCTAATGAAGCATTACTAAGCAAATACATGAGCTGTCTCACCTAAGGAGAACTTGCCAAGTGCATCTTGATTGGCACTGTTAGAGAATGCATGCTGATCATATACCATCAAAAATATAACCCCTCTCCCAGAAGAGAACAAGCAGAAGGTAGGCTATGTGGAGAGAGGGAGAAAGGGCAGCCCAGGAAGGATAAGCCCAAAAGATTCAGCAGTATTGAAGGCAGAGTAATTCCTTTCAAAGAAACTGCTGAACATCTTTGGCTTTCTTCCACTGTTGCCAAACTTTTCAGTGGCAAAGGAGACAAGCCAGCACACTCTTTGAAGGACCTAACAATGCAGAACAACAAAAACTGGTTAGCAGCAAGGCACTCCGCCCATGTTCTTCATGTCTTTCATTGTTCACTTTCTTGTTCAGATCAATGTTAAACAAAAAATGAAAGAAGTTTCAACTTGATGGTCAGTCACAGCAAGACATCTTAACTTGACTGTAGCCAAAGTAAAAGTACTAGATGATGATAAGTGAGTGGGGATTCCCACCACTCACCCATCCACCATCAGTTACCTATTTTTTTACCAAGTTTCAACAACCAAACCCACATAGCACAAAGGCATCATCCTACATAAAATGAGATCACTTGTATTCCTGAAGGAACAAAGTGCAGTTAGGAAAGTGGCTATAAGGTGTGGGGTGAACTCAGTTCTGTGTACAAATGTAACTGACACAGCAACAGATACTCAGAATAGACAAAAAAAAATTGAGTAAGGGATTTTCAATCCCCAAAATGTATATGGCACAGAGCAAATTGGGAAGACGGAGGTGTAGCACCTTGATGCAGTAGAGATTATGTCTTAGAAAAAGTAGTACGGTATTTCTGTTACTTTAAGGGCATGCTGGACAGTGAAGCAGGTGTTGAGAGAGCAGTAAGAAAGAGTAGCAACAGCCTGGATAAAGTGGAAAGATTTGACGGGTCTACCTGATAATAAAAATACCTAGTTAAAAGACTAGACTTACGATGTATGTGCAAGGCTTATACTTTTCAGTTAAAAGAATAAAGACTTATGATGTATGTGCAAGGCTTATACTTCTAAGGTAAGGTAAAAGGTAACAGGAGACACTGAAAAGGGCACAGGTGAAGACCTAGTAATACAAGACCCAGACAAGAATTACAGTGCACAGTACACAAAGAAGAAAAGGGTGGTCATAAACCCATACAGAGACAAGCTGACAAAATTATAAATGCTGATGATGGTAACAGCTCCTGTACTTGAAGTCTGGCAAGAAATTTCAATAAGAATCCAATAAATGTACTCCTGTGGTACCACCTTCACAAGGATAATCCTAGTTTGATTAGGCGATGTTGCAAATAAAAAGAAAAAATAAATAAATAATGACTAGGTTAGGTAATGAGTAAAATTCAAACTTATGACTTGCAAATTTGTGACATAATTTTCAGGAAAACAAGTGCACCTTATACAAAAACTCTTTATTTTATGGTATACTGATATAAAAGTATGACAGATATGGGCCCTTTCACACTATGAGTAAAACAACATATCTAAATGCAGTGCACTGCTGCATGTAACAGTAGACTGATACTCCATGAGTATCTTTTCACACTGTGTGCTTACAATGCCCAAGGTAGCCTATGTTCATGGTCCCACTAGGCTTGGGCATTACTGCAATCATACACCGCGACTGGCAATGATGTTCAATACATGCCTTCAAACTATGCATTTTTCTCACTGCACCTCTGTATAGTTCAGTAGCAGCCCTGCTATCACTGGGGGGCTAACTTTCCTAACAGAAGGTGCAAATGATATCTACAATACTTATATTTCTGGTGGAGAATATACCAGTTTTGTAGGATAAAAGTCTGGAATACTACAAAGCCATGACAAACACACCTCAGGTGTATTGCTAGTTATTCTGTGGGTGTACCCAACAGCATCAATGCAGTACCTTTTTCGTATTCCTTAAATAAGCAAAATTATTAAGGCATAATAACCTCCTCCTTTTATTCACTCTCTATACATGTGCTGCTCACTCCAGAATTTGTCGGAAAGTAAAAGTCAATTTAATGTTGCCAAAAATGCACAAGTGTGCATCAGCAAGAGGAAACTCGCTGCAGCAACTGCCTACAATGGAAGCAAATAAATAATTGGGTGCAAAAAATAATACAATGCATAAAAGGGGTCTTACATTTACCCTCATGTAGCTTAAGACTCTCATGTACTTACAACGTCATTCTCATACTGGCACAGCCATACATGTGAATATAAAGGCCACCACTAATATTCAAGTATACCTGGCAGGTCTGCCTGCACAGTCAACCTGTACAGGTACACCTTCACAACTAAAAATGCATTTTTTCCTCAGTCCTCTGTAGCAGCCATGGCGTGAACAGATGATGCTCTGGCTGTTGGCTAATTGGCTTGCCAAAGGAGTCGTTGAAAAATTAATTAAACACTCGTGTGAATTTGTTATAAAGGACTTTCATAAGGTTTATTGAATATTTTATGAATGAAGGAAGAGTTCCATGGCAAGATAATTGTATTAATTAACTTGGTAATTGTTTGTTTTCATTTCAAAATTGATGTATTTTAAACATACATGGTCTAATATTGCTTTACTTTGTTTCATCAGAAAGTAGAATATTATTTTGTTCTTGTTTTAAAAATGAATTATATATATGATGCACAATCATGAACAGACACATATATGCCTACTTGTTTCACATTATTTTGCCATGATGAATATTTAATCTCATTTAAAAACCGATTTGCATATATGATTTAAAACCAAGAATAAACATACATAGGCTTAATCTGTCCCTGTGGAAAAATTGCCAAATCAAGAATATATGTTATACTGACATCCGTATCAATTATTAAAAAAACAAGTAAATCCAATACATCATTAATTTAGGTGTAAACACTTTTTAATTTAATAAAGCTCAGCATTTTTGTTTCTAACTGGAACATAATTTTTCAGCTAGGATGGGAACTGAGCCAAAAACAGTTGCCTCCCCATATTTACATTGAAATAAACCTGCATGGCCATTTTGCCTGAGGCTATCAATTTGGATGAGCTATTTGCTCAGGTCGCCTGCGCAGGCAGGAAAAACTGTGCAGGTTGTTCACAATAATGTTCAGGTTTGCCTCCACAAGTCAACTGCAGGCAGATCTACACAGGTATAACAGAACATTAGTAGCAGCCTGGAAACTGTATATAAAAATTCTGGCCAAAGGTGAAGCACTGGGACCTAAAAGGTCATTCACCGCAGGGTCCAAGGTAAATCTCATAGCCTAGCATGTGCCATGACATGACCCTGACATGACACATCATCTAACAGAGTCTCTTCTTGCCAGCTAGGAAGCCATAGGCAGTTTACAAGTCAAAAAATCTCAATAGGTTTGGGGCAAGCCGATGCCTCATATCAAGCCTAGGGTCTACCACCTAAAATATAAATGAAGTCCCCTTTTCCGGCAATATGCCTTCCTGACAATACAACATACACTTCTATCCTACATCCTCAGGGTATCAAGGGTCAACATACTCTCGGAATTCGGCAATACTTATAAACGTACTTCCACATAATATGATCATAAGACATCCGGCGAAAGAATTCCATCAAGCAAACCTGCAAGTACCTTTCGGAATATTTATCCCCTTCTTACACAATTACTCACCTCTGATGTGTTTGTCATCCTTGGCACTAAGACACAATCAAAGACACTCGTCCGCCGCCGACACAAACACCGTGAAAATCATTAAAAAAGATAAAAAGTTAATAATCTATTGTACCTTCATGATACCCTACAAGATTTTTCAGTAATCTTGTTTGTTTTGATTACACTGTTGTGTTTTGAGTGTCATTGCCATATCGGTTACTCTTGTCATATAATGGAAGGAAATTTATTGTATAAACATAAAAACATTAAATTACATACGTATTTTATTTATATTTTATTGATTTTTGTAGAATATTAGATTTGCATGTATAATTGGGATTATAAATCGTATTATTTTATTTTGCGAATTTTGTTCAAAATACATAAGAGCTTTTATATTTTACTAGAATTCATAGTGTTATCAAATAATTATCAAGTTTTATTGATTTTATTATTAACATTTATTGGTTGCAATCGCAGACACTTTATTTCCGGGTTATGATGTAGCAAATTTTATCTTTTTTTGGATATAAAAGTAAATTATCCAATATAATTGAGTAACATAGATTATTTATAAATAAAAATTACGTATTTTTTTAATAAATTCTTGTTTTTAGCTAAATTAAACAAATTTTCATGATTACAAGAAGCCTAAATCTAAATGCCATCTTTTAGAATATGCCACGAAGGAATGCTGTATCTTCATTTCTCAGTGTGAGCAGGAGAATACTGTTATGAATACGACAACTCGCTTGCATTGTCTATTTTATGGTAGGTCTCTTGTTTGTGCCTACTGACCAGCATCATTAACTGCTACAATTTCGTTAGTAAACAAGTTTTGAGTCCAATGAGGCTATCAACCTTGATTTAGTATGCAAAAGTTGAAGCCATTATCAATGGAAATATCGACGTAATACCTTAATCCCAAATTAAAACAAAGATATTTGAAGGCTTGTTTCATATTTGCGTACAAAGAGAATTGGTTTTAAGATAAGTCATTGATTTGTCAAGTATGCATACCTTGAATGGAAGCTAACTTTCGTGTTATCTTTCCTTAATTAAGGAAAACATTTCTTCAAGCGAACAAGACTTGGCAGTTATCTCCCAAAGCACATGTATGTTGCGTTCAGACGTCTAGTACATAGAGGTCGTCCTGTCCATCTACACATGGTGGCTGCTAGAATTCCTGGACTCGAAAATTGTACTTGCAAGCTTTCTGCTAAGAGTATTTTTTGGCGTTATCCCTTCATAATTTATCAGCAGTGACAGGCCAAACAATTGTTTCACTCTATACCTTTTCCTTCAGGTTATCAATGCGAATCACGTGTAGTAGTATATGTGCAATCAAATGCTTGCTATCGCTCTGCAACTTTTGTTAACATTATTATTTTTTATATATTGATCTATTGTTTTCAGCTTATCCTTTCTCAGTTTTTTCTGCGTGAGAGTCTTTGCTTCATTCCAAGTATGATCAGATCACAGAAGAAATTGCAGCACTAGCAGATTACTTGTAACATTATAGTTAAGTCGAGTTAATAGGAAGGTAAATCCGTTAATTCATATATGTAAAATACATTTCTAGCATTATCTTTAACATCTATAATTCTTTGGTTCTTGGTTCTTGTTAGTGAACTGGTAATCGAATTAGCACTATACTCGTACATCATCTGTTTAACATGCCCTAGTCACTTTTGGACTCCAGGATTTGTGTGTGTGTGTGAGAGAGAGAGAGAGAGAGAGAGAGAGAGAGAGAGAGAGAGAGAGAGAGAGAGAGAGAGAGAGAGAGAGAGAGAGAGAGAGAGAGAGAGAGAGAGAGAGAGCACTTGTTAAGTTTAGTTTTTAAGAGGTGCTAAAGAATGAGCAGGAGAAAAGTTACTGCTGCTTCATTGTTGTTGTTGTTTAAGATTAAGCCAGCCTCGTGCTGAACGGGCTCTTGCTCCTGGAGCAGCCCGTAAGCTTTATTGTGGGCACAGGTGGTTTATATAGCGGCGGACTGACGTCACGCCGAGGAATACAAAGAGAATCAGGGTGACCTGAGGTCAATTACTCTTGACAATAAATACAATGAGTAAATACACTCTGAGTTGCAAAAATGGACAATGATCAACTTGACAACATTCTGACACATGAGCAAAAGAAACGTATGCAAAATAAGTTAGTAACAGGTATACATTTACATAGATAAGTTTGGATGACTGAGTATGGCTGATCTTGCATGACCCGTTATCCTAGGAGCGGCATAGAAAACGGGTCGCCATCATAGAAGACCCACTCAGCGGGGACTTTACAAGTTCACTGCTTGATGCACTAGTATTCTACTGAACTAGAGAGATTGTCATATTTATGGGAAGACATGTTTATATAAATATTTTGGTTTTAGAATTATATTTTTGTCATTGACAGCTCTTTTTTTTGTAGTCTCATGGCTTTCTTGTAATCACTTGTCTGTTCTACAAGGTCCTAGTATATTTTCACAGCATTTCTAATTCTTAACCACCAACACATATTTTTGTCAGTTGTCGGTAATTGTATGAAAATCACATTGCTGCATTGGGTTTTGATGCGCTTAAAATATCTCACCCTTGCATTCCCTTAAATATTCGGAGTGCCTACGATCTATCAATAAAACACTCATTAAACTTGGTACAGTACTTGAATAAAATACATATTTTACAGGATTTTGTCGTCATTGCTACTTATAAATTCCATGAATATTATGATGTGAGTCTTTTTATTCCTTCTTGTCCCTGTTGTTTTATCTATTATTTGAATGCAAATAAATTATTTGTGTAGCCTTCGCCTTCTCATAGATAGAATAAATTTGAATAGCACCTTATCTTAGAATTTGCTTCCATGGAGAAAAATTTTAGCGTAACTTTCACGACGAAATATTTTGCAATGAAAATCTTTATATTTAAATTTTCAGTAATCGTTTACAATGATTTTTAGAAACATTATTAATTTATGTTTGTATATGTCAACAGATCTCATCATGGTAGGTAGAAAACAGATATTATTTAACAGTGTAAACAAAGTCGGCTCGACCTGCAAATTCCCCATAACTTTCATACGAATAATGGTTTTACTATTGTACAGGTGTGCTCGGCATATTAGAAGATCATCCACATGGCTGCTCAAAGGACGGCCACTATCGCAATATATTCGGCAGTTTTCGTCCAGTGACACTCAAGAACAAAGTGATAACCACTATGACATTGTCATATCTGGAGGGGGAATGGTTGGATTTGCAATGGCCTGCAGCTTGGGTAAGTAGGCTGCCCTTGGGAGGTTCTCCCAGAATTCAGACGTGGGAAAGGGAGTGTTGACTTTGCTTTTGAAATTAAATTTGAAACCAAATTTAGGTCAGATGAGAAAAAATGGGAACCCTTTGCATTTACCGGTATAGTGCACACCATGTGTCACACATGACTACCGGTAGGCAAACGTAGGACCTGCAGTCGTCCAGATGGGAGCTTAGATTCTCCTTAACCTAAGCTCATCATCCTAGTATCTCCAGTAAAACTGATAACTACTACCGCGCCCTTTTGGTTCGGTAACTAGCCTAATGTATGTGCAAAATTGGAGCTGTGTTTATTACATTGGTGATGAAGGTGAATACATAAACAAAAGAGGGTAAATATCATAAACATAAACATGAGTAAAGACTTAAGGGTAAAACTGAAGACTACTGCCACGCCCCTCTGGTTCAATAATTAGCCTACCAGTTTATTTGCAAAATAGGCGTTGTTAGTAGTAGACCCTTGGGGATTAATGTAAAGACATAAATAAAAGATGGCAAATATCATAAAAACAAACAGAAGGTAGTAAATAATTCTGGTTGGCAGTACGTAGGACCCAGGCCATTGTAGTAGTCTTCAGTTTTACGCACTGAAGCAAAAGGTGGTAAATATTCCGGTCAGTAACTGTCAGGAGCCAGACTGTGGTAGTTGTCTTCAGTTTTACTGTATCCTATTTGGGTGTTGTATCATCAGTTCCTCAGGTTGTGCTCTTTAAGCATATGTAAGGGTGTTTACACATCACTTTAGCTTCTAGCTCAACCCACTTTAAGCCTTTTAGTTTAATGCCATTCCCTCTTCCTGTCTCCCATGTTGCTCTCCAACTGGCCTATTATTTGCTAGTGCAACTTCTGGGTTTTCCCCCAGTTCCACCTCTAGATCCTTTTCTTCATCTCTTTTTTTTTTTTTTTTTTTTTTCTTTATATTACTGTCCAACTGTTCCAACTCCCTCTTTTCATATCTCAGGTGCTGAATGCCTAACACTGCCTCAGTGCTTTGCTTTTTAGCCTAAATTTCATCATTCGGTTTAGTGCAACCATCCTAACATAACCATATTGAAGTTTCATCTAAAACAGATGGTCATAGTCTGCTGCCTTTACTGATTTCGTGGATGTGCAGTTTCCAAAATGCTCTTTAAAATAATAAAGAATAATTAATTTAGGACAAATTGATTTCTCTGCAAAATGGAATGAAATTTTGCCAGTGTGCTAGTGGGGATGGTTACAGAACTTTGTTGTTAGCCTGTTGAATATGTGTGGTAACTACATGATAATGGTAAGGTAGGCAGTTTTAGTTCTATTAGGTACTGTTACCAGGTTTCAGAAATTTGCAAAGTTACCATTTTAGCTTTCCAACATCTTGCAGCCTCTCTCTTGTCTTCTTAGCAACTTCTTTCACAAATCCATTCATATGCAATCCATGTCGTGACCAGTTGAAAGTCTTGTGTGTCAAGTAAATTAGTGGCCATAAACACATTCATATGGGAAGTAAAGGCCATGCATGTGGTTCCTCTTCAATCAAATTTAAGAACAGTTTTTGAAATCCCCATACTGGTTTAGAGATTTCATTTTTCTCTGCACTATACACTGTATAGTAATCCATCTTCATCCACTAGCCCAAAAGAGAGGAAAGACTGCATGCACTATTTAGTCTTGAAATGGTATTCAACTTCACCTTCAAAGATGTCTGAATTATTTTCCCAAATCTGCACTGCATATATATTCACACTTTTTTTCCAATCACCATTTATGGTGTGGCACCCATGAGAGTTTTGCAGTATTTGGTTTTCCAACATCATCTTCAAAGAAGTTTGAACTACTGCCAGTACTTATTTTCATTTATCTCAAGCATATGTTTCCATGCTGCTAAGTGATTAAACAGTAAAGAAATGAGGGGGGAAAATACTGTCCTGATAACCTGCATGGACAGTCATCAATAAGCTGTAGGTCCCCTTGCTAGGTAACCAGTTGGTTCTTAGCCACGTAAAATAAATCTAATCCTTTGGGCCACCCCTAGGAGAGTTGTTAATCAGCTCAGTGGTCTGGTTAAACTAAGGTATACTTAACTTTTATCAAGCAGATTGTTATGACTTTGGTGTTGTTGAAGCATGCATGAGGTCTGTCGTGTTCAGCATTAAGAGGTATGGAAAATGAAAGAAAAAGAAAGTTTTTATAACATATTACAAAACATACCAGTACATAACAGTTCTTATTTTAGTAAATGTATTGTGATATCATGACTCAGTCTCATGTGAAACATTATTCTTGTTAAAGTCTGGTACAGATGGTTATACTGTAGTTGTATGTTAAATGTAATATGTTTTACTGGACTGTATTTAAAAATGTCATGGTTTGTGGATTACACATAAATATGCTCTTAGTAAAGTTGAATGTGATATACAGCAAAGACCAATGAGAGAGAATTCCTAAATTCCCATAAAGTTTATAGATTGAGGGGAGATCCTGTGTTATATGATAATGCTTACTAGCCTTGTATGGGTTGTAGTGGACTGCTTGCGATGATGGATTGTTGTGGAAATAAGTGTCCATTGCATCAAATGACTGGTATATCCATAACCTGTGTATAGCATTATTTGGTTTGCTAATGTTATTGTATTAAAGTGGTGAATTATATCTGCAAAATTGCAACATTTTAATGCTACCATAGTTCAAGAAGATAGTGGAAGTATTATTATTGTTTGTACACCGCATTTTGTGCTGAGTTTCAGTGGTAGCAGTGTATTATTTTAATATACTTGTGTGTATTTGTATAAATGCTTTATACAGTACTGTATGTACAATATACATAATGATTTTCAGGCCAGAGCAGTCGACTAAGTGATAGAAAGATACTGTTATTGGAGGGTGCTCCAAAGAAAGATTGGCATTTACCAGAAGAATTTGGTAATAGGGTATGTGCACTGAACAGGAATACACAAGACCTATTTACAAAACTTGGTGTCTGGGATGCTATGACCAGCATGAGAGTTCAGCCCATCAGGCGAATGCAGGTATTTATATATTCATGATTATGTATAAAGCATAGCTATACTAAGCAGTGTTACAGTAGTTAATTATAAAGTGGAATATAGAGCCATCATTTTGGTTAATGGAAGGTGTATAGGTAGGATGCTAACGTGGAGGGAGCTATTGTACTTGTCTTTTTCCATTCTGCTTCCTTTCTTCAGTCTTTCTGTCCAACCATTCCAACTCCCTCTTTTCACTTTCATCAGCACTGAATGGCTGAAAATCCCCCAGTGCTTGACTTTATCCAAATTTTATTAAATAAATCAGTTACTAAGAAACTATCAAGTTTTGGGGCTCAGATGAAATGTTAGCTAATGTCTGGTATTGTCTTGTAAGGGGAACTCAAGTGAATTATTTGTTTCACTTATAAGATGCTTACTAGAGCACCTTTTTCATTTTGTAAGTTCTTCAGTTTTCACCAAAGTTTCATTTTAATGTCAATTTTTGTAAGCTGGTCCTCCAATAATTGGGGATATTTCCTTGATGTTCTGGTAGAGTTATTATCATCAAGAGGGTATTGCTCAACAGCTCACTTTATGTGTATAGTTTATGTATCAAAGGTTATGATACAACTCTGCTGTATCAGGCATAGAATTTTTTTTTCATAACATACAACCTGACATCCTGTTAGTTATCATAAGGTTGAACTAGAGGGCAGTGCATTGTGCTTAATTGCAGTTACTTTAATTAAGGTCTGGGAGGCTTGCTCAGAAGCAATGATATGCTTTGAAGAGAACCCTGAAGAAGGATGCTTGGCTCACATTGTAGAAAATGATGTCATATTGGAAGCCATCAAGTCTAAAATACCTGATCAAGTTAAGGTAAGTTGGAGATGTTCACATTACAACATGCATTCTTTTGTATCTGAAGATCTTGATGGACTGAAATACAGTACAAGTAGGATGATGTGTGCTTACAAACTGTTGGTATTATAACACCTTCATTATTGTAGCCAGTAGCTAGTTTTTCCTTTGTACAATATTCACAAGCATTCACTCAAGCAGAATTTTATTTTTCACTTGCCATTTCTTACTGATCTCAGAAACAAGACCATTTACTGTGGTTATATATGTATTGGGTGCCCGCAGCATATTTTCCAAGGCGGGGGGGCAAATCTTAATACATACATGGATAGTTTCCGGTATCAAGCAGACAAACACTTTTGACCCTTTGCACTAGCAGGTTAATTCTAAAAATAGTATCAGCACCTGCATTTTTCTAATAAAGAAAACAATTATATATATACAGGCAGTCCGTGGTTATCAGCGGGCTTGGTTATCGGCAATCCGGTTTTACGGCGCTTGTCTAGCAATGAGAATTGGCAATTTTCAGTGCCAAAAATCGCCAATTTCCACTTATTAGTCCAATATATACCGTAACTGAGGTGCCTATCTCTGGTTATTAGCGCCAAAATTCACCAATTTTCGGTTATCCTCGATTTTCACTTATCATCACATGCTGTTGAAACAGAACCCCTGCTGATAACCGGGGACTGCCTGTGTGTGTATTGAGAAGTTATGGTACTATATTATAAAACAGGTTCTTTCTGTATTTCCTATTACCTTCTGTTATTTCTTTCAAATGAACAAACCACAGAAAGAATTGCACTGCTCACATTCCTTGGAAGCTTGAATTTCAAGTCAGTGGGGCTTGTTCCATATGAAAAGGGTTCATCTTCTGAATAATAATAATAATAATAATAATGTTTTGTTGAATAAAATGGCTGCAGTATGTGAATTGATTTTATAATGAGAAAACTTAGTATAAAATCAGTTTGCATAATGCAGCCATTTAATTCAATAAACTTGCTCAAAGAGGTCTTTAGCCTCTAATACAGGCAGTCCCGGTTAATGGTGGGCTCGGCACAGCGATCCAGTTTTATGGGCTTGTCTAGCGATGAAAATCGGCAATTTTCGCCGCTGGAAATCGCGATTTCGGCTTATCGGCACCGATAACTGGGTATTGACACCGATACATACCTAACAGAGGCACTAATAACCAAAAATCGCGCCAGCAACCAAAATCTGCACCAATAACTCCTGAAAGCACCAAAAAGCGCTGAAATTGCTGATTTTCGGTTAGCGTTACCGGTTATCACGCATCCTCAGAAACGGAACCCGCTGATAACCGGGGACTATGTCTGTAATAACTGATAATAAAAAAATTTAAGATGAATGTTGATGTCCATCAAGGAGCCACACAATCCTTTCTGTGGTTTGCCATAGTAATGAATGAATCTACTGAGGCATGCTGACCTGATGTCAGTTTGAGAATTATCCGTATAAGTGGTTACCACTTATAGTGTGCATTGTTTGACACCAAGTAGATAGTACCAAAGGGTCTTTGTCTTTGGCTTTAGCTGCATTGCTTTATGCCTTTTACTTTTTGCTTGTTCCTTTCATTCTTTTCCTAATTTACTTTTCAACTTTTTAACTTTACCTTGCTCCAGTTGTCACCTCATTTAACATCAAATCCTTTGAGCATTCCTTTTGAGAGTCTAAAAATGGAATCATTGGTCTCATTAAACTAAAGTACTGTATACAATAGTATTAATAATTAGACAATGTAAGAAATTATTTTAGAATGTATAAAAGATAAAAGAGAGAATTGAAAATGCTTGTAATCAGTATCAACCTTATGGTGACAACTAAAAATGAAGCCAAGGAAAGTGCCCAGTGGGAGTGGTGTTTCATGAACATAATACAGTGTATCAGATGCAGTATAAGAGACGATGATCAGCAATTGCATACTATAAATAAAGTATGTGTTTTTGGGTACCCAAAATGTGTAAAAGGAGCTAGCAGGGACAAAAGGAAGAAAGCAAAATGTACGTGAAAAGGCAGGCTGTGGTGTAAAATATTAAAATACATTACAGCTGGTCATCCAGTTAAACAGAGGGTTTAACAGATGCTGATATACAAGGAATGGTGTCTATTAGGCACATCATCTTTTTTATGGTGTACAGATGATTAAGTTTTTGAACTGACACTTTCTCTTAGGAATGTCTTTGTCCTGTCCCACATGTAATTTTAGTTACACAGCAGCTTTGGTATCTGCTGAATCTGATGACAGTAAGCAGGTAATGAAGATACCCTCCCTGGTGGTTTTGTTGTGTTATAGCCCTCATTAAATATATGGCTGTAAAAGGGAACTATACAGTGAGTTTATTACGTATTATGTTATGCTAGAATATTGTGTGGAGGTTTCCAAAGCTATATTGAAATACTATAAGCACATCATGCACTGCAATGTGAATTTCACTACCATACATAGCACTGTATCCAACTTTAGTTCGACTTTGCTCATTTGTAAAAGGTTGCAACATTTCTTACTACTTTAAGTTTAGATTAAAATTTTGCTCTTAATACAGTGATAAAAAAATCTTTCCAGGTGGAATATAGTTCTAAAGTTGAGGGCTACTCGCTGCCAACTAATACATCTGCAATGGTGGAAATTAATCTTGAAGGTGGACGCACTGTATCTGCAGATTTATTGGTAAGGAAAGTTTACATTTCTCCTAAATTGTTTTTTGTAGTCACATTCAGACTTTATATTCATGATCTGTTCTCACATTTTAAGCAAACATTCTTCGAACTACAGTTGTAGATTTGAAATTTCATTAAAACTTGCTGTTGTGTTCATTTCATTGACTAATATGGGTATATTTTTTGTTAATTCATTATATCCCAGAGTACTTATAAAACAGAATCCTTATTAGATATTAATATTAAAGTTATTAATAATAAATTTCTATCAAAACCTTATGACAAAAGAAGAGATTTTAATTTTGAAATACTTGGACCACCTGCTTTTTATTTTAATACTCCATTTATATGACTTATGAAGTCATATGATTGCAGTTATCTAGATTTGGAAGTACTGTATATGCATGTATGATGATTTTATTTTCAGTTGCCAACTTTTTGTTGAAAACTGATTGATAATAAATTTCCAACATGGTTGCTTAACAAACTTGTAAGTAAATTTTGATTTTAGAATTCATGTATCATATATGACTGTAATTGCAATAATAAATTAGATTGTTAACTGCCCTCTAATATCTGCATGTTTTTCACCAGAAATTGACAAACGAGAATCAGAAAAAGCGCAGACGGTATGAAGGTACCTGCAAGAAACTTATTGATGCCACGAAGACAATTGTTTTTAATGTTATATATACATATATTTTATATATATATATATATATATATATATATATATATATATATATATATATATATATATATATATATATATATATATATATATATATATATATATATACAGGCAGTCCTACGGTTATCGGCAGAGGGTTCGTTACTTGAGGGTGTGATGATAACCTAAAAACGCATGCAACCAAAATTATTTAGCGCTTTTCAGCAATTTTCTCGGTTATCGCACCGAAAGTCATCGATTTTTAGTTATCGGCGCTTCTGTTAGGCATGTCTCAGCACAATACCCCAATTATCGGCGATTTTTGGCACGGAAAATTGCTGATTTTCTCGCTAGACAAAAGCCATAAAAACTAAATCGCTGTTAACCGAGCCCGCCAACCCTTTAACGCTGGCCCTATTTACAAAAACGTCTCCAGTATGCCGGCGTGCGCTCGTGGAGTTAAGCGCCGAAGAGGAAAAAGTTTTTTCAAAAATCACAGCACGCAGTTTTCAGATTAAGAGTTCATTTTGGCTCTTGTCATTGCCTGAAGTTTAATATGCAACCATCAGAAATGAAAAAAATATCATTATCATATATAAATATTGGATATATGACAGCAAAAAAAAATCAGATATAATTGTATACAAATCGCGCTGTAAGCAAAACGGTTAAAGCTGATGAGTTAATTTTTTTAGTTGTATTGTACACTAAATTGCAATGATTTTGGTATAAACAAATTTTAAAACGATCAAAGCAAATTTTTGAGAAAATATTATCACAAATGATGCATGAATTCGTGTACGCCGCTGACATAAAAAATGTTTTTTTAAAAATTCACCATAAATCGAAATATTGTAGCAGAGTCTTCCCGTTTGTTGAAAAATGAAGCTAATTGATTGAATATTACTAGACTGTAAGTAATTTTTAGCTTACAATTGCAGTTTTTCGACCATTTTAAATTCGAAAAGTTGACGAGTCAATTTTTCTCTTTATCGTGATTTATATGAAAATATTTCAAAACTGATAAAAGCTACAACCATGAGTTATTTTTGTTGTATTCTGCTTTGAAATTGCACACATTTTCATATATAAAATTTATGTAATGACTAATATAAAATGGTGCAAATATTACGACAGAGACGAAAAATTTCTGAGATGTTCGGCCGAAAGTTACCACGCAGAGCGTAAGGAAAATGTTTTTTTAAAAAATTCACCATAAATCGAAATATTGTGCTAGAGACTTCAATTTATTGCAAAATGAAGTTAAACGATTGAATATTACTAGAATGTAAGAGTTTTAGCCATAATTGCGTTTTTTTACCATTTCGGTCGAGCAAAGTTGACCGTAAGCTTGAAATTTGGCAGTTATTTGATTTATGTGAAAATATTTCAAAACTGATAAAAGCTACAACCATGAGCTAATATCTGTTGTATTTTACATGAAATTGCGCACATTTCCTTATAAAAGTTTATGTAACGACTAATGTAAAACGATGCAAACATTACGACAAAACATGACGAAGAATTTCTGAGATGTTCAGGCTGAGTTATCACAGCATGAGACGTAAGGAAAAAATTTTTTTTCAGAAATTCACCATAAATCGAAATATTATTATAGAGACTTCCAGTTTATTATGCAAAATGAAGGTACATGATTGAATATTACTAGAATGTAAGAGTTTAGCTTATAATTGCGTTTTTTTACCATTTCGGTCGAGTTAAAGTTGACTGAAGCTGAAATTTTAGTAGTTATCGTGATTTATATGAAAAATATTTCCGAAACTGATAAAAGCTACAACCATGAGTTATTTTCTGTTGTATTCTACATGAAATTGCGCATTTCCATATATAAAACTTTATGTAACGACTAATATAAAACAGTGCAAACATTCACGACAACGTGATGAAAGAATTTCTGCTGGACGTAAGGAAAAAGTTTTTCAAAATTCACCATAAATCGAAAATATTGTGCTAGAGACTTCCAATTGGTTGCAAAATGAAGAAGGTAAATGATTGAATATTACTAGAATGTAAGAGTTTTAGCTTACAGTGCGTTTTTACCATTTCGGGTCGAAAAAGTTGACGAAAGGTTGAAATTTTAGGAGTTATCGTGGTTTTATATGAAAATATTTCCAAACTGATAAAGCTAGCAACTATGGGTTGTATTTTGCTGTATTGTACATGAAATTGCACACATTTTTCATATATAAAACTTTATGTAA
Organism: Macrobrachium rosenbergii; assembly: GCF_040412425.1. Lineage (NCBI taxonomy): Eukaryota > Metazoa > Arthropoda > Malacostraca > Decapoda > Palaemonidae > Macrobrachium > Macrobrachium rosenbergii. The sequence goes on along the minus strand of NC_089796.1, from coordinate 14,242,572 downwards.
TGGCTAATATAGAACAGTGCAAACATTACGACAAAATGATTTAAAGAATTTACTGAAATTTTCGCTGAGTTACGCTCGTGCGTAAGAAAAAGTTTTTCAAAATTCTACCATAAATCGAAATATTGTGCTAGAGACCTCCAATTTGTTGCAAAATGAAGGTACATGATTGAATATTACTAGAATGTAAGAGTTTTAGCTTACAATTGCGTTTTTCGACCATTTGGTTGAGTCAAAGTTGACGAAAGGTTGAAATTTTTTGTAGTCACGCACGTACGCTCCACTCGGCACCCAACAGACAATTTTAGTCGATGTACATATACGTCAATAGGCGTTTAAGGGTTAACTGGGGACTGCCTGTATATATATATATATATATATATATATATATATATATATATATATATATATATATATATATATATATAAATATATATATATATATATATATATATATATATATATATATATATATATATATATATATATATATAATACTGTATATAATACATATAAATATCATAAATTATTTTTATAAATATTTTGACAGATTGGTGCTGATGGAGCAAAGTCTCTGGTAAGGCAAGCAATGGGAACACAGTATTTGTCATGGGATTATGATCAGATGGGAATAGTAGCAACACTCCAATTATCCGAGGTAAGTGTGGCTTAGAAATGTTACAGAAACATTTTTTGTTACAAAGTAAAATTTAAATTGCTTGAAGACTCCAGTAAACTGGGTAGGGTAGATGACAGCTTACTTGTGGTTTAGGTAATTTTTGGAACCTCTGAAACATTTAAAAAGTATTGATAGTTGGCTGCCATTGTCCACGTACAGTAATCAGCAATTCTGATTTGTCTATTCACATATTTAAAAAATCAGTTCTTTTTCTTTATGTTGTATATTGTGTTAGCTTTTCCACAGTGACTGCAGTTGCAAACTAATTACTTGGGGCTGTACAATGCATCTCTAACCAAACACAAACTTAACTTTGCTTGGTAGGCTTTCAGTGAATAAGGATATCTTCTTGTTGCTCCTTTAAAATGCCATGTGTTTTGACTGTACTTTAGTTTTCATGAAAACAGTGGTATTGAAGCATAGTGACCCTGATCACTGGTGCACTGCATTGGCCCTAGTGGGTTGTCATTGATAATCAAATTTAAATTTTATCTAATAACTTGCTATCCTTCAAAAATTTATAAAATGAAAATGATAAAGATTCTGAAAAAATTTCAATAATTGATTTTTTCCAAAACCTAAAATTCACTGTAGGTTAAAGCTCAGACATTCACATAAGATGCTTGTAAATGTTAATGTTGACCTACATTCTGTGAATATAGTACATGTAATTGAGTCATGGGAAGTTCATCAATTATCCAATGGTCACACAAGTGCAGGAAATACAAAGAATAGATCAAATTACTTCAGTGTGACACTTTTTGGTTAAAAAACGGTAATCCAATAATACGTGTGATTCTGTCTAATCTGTTATTATGCAGTTCATTGGTACACAGAGTTTGCCATTTTTAAAGATATGTTTCAGAGATGTTAAGGGCATTAGGGAAGGGGTTATTTAATACACTTTTGTGTTGGATGTCATCGTTTGGATGAAAACTGTGACTCCAGGATGATGGACCTTTTAATTGATGTGACTGGATAATGTAGACTATGCAAGTGTATCATGGAAGAGTGTTCAGGTTACAGTAAATGTTATAAAATTATTGAAAAATAATGTCCAGTACCTGTATATCATGAGTTTAGCTGAAAGGATTGATGGCAGTGGCTGTGAAGATATGTAGGAGGAGGATGTGCAGCAATTCTAACTCTGTGTTGTCAAGCTTTCAGATGAAGAATGGATGCTAAGGATGGCCATAATGGAGTAACAATGGTGGCTATAATATTGATCATTCTCCAAAAATTTCCAGATACCTACACACAAAATTATAGAATGGGCTTCAATGGTTGACCAGATTTCCAAAATATTAAGGTCTCAGATCTCTCAATAGTATATTCCCGTAGGGGGGTAGTGCTATCAGTGCACCTCGTGCAGTGCACTGTAGACATTACTTAAGATTCTTTGCAGCATGCCCTCAACCCCTAACTGCTACCCTTTTCATTTCTTATACTGTACCTCCTTTCATATTCTTTTGCTTCCACCTTACTTTCCACCCTCTCCTAACAATTGATTCATAGTGCAACTGCGAGGTTTTACTCCTGTTACACCTTTAAACCTTTTACTGTCAGTTTCCGTTTCAGTGCTGAATGACCTCATAGGTCCCAGTGCTTGGCCCTTGGCCTAAATTCTGTATTCAATTCAATTTGGTTCTTGGCAGAATATAGTCTCAAACTTAAAAGCCAGTTTGAGGCCACTATTTATCCAAACACCTTGTTGCTAATAAGTGTATGATGGAAATCACAGAAATTAACTTTTAAGTTATTTTGCCTGTCAGAAAACAGTCATTAGCTGCAACTTTCATTGATTTTTGATACATCAAGTGTGGAGGAGGAAGCAGCTGGTTTTTATAATGTCAAACTGGCCGCAATCTCCACTATCCTGCCCATAGTATGGCAGAATCCTGCCTTTGGTTGTTTTGGGCATAGCCAAGGTTTAGGGATCACTTTTTACAATGTCCTTCACCCTGAAGTACTATCATTTATTACTGAAGATAGGATTTAGATTCAGAAATCTCATTTTTATTACATTTTGATGTTAGATACTGTATTAATACATTATGTTAAATTTTTATGCTTGAGAGGCAGAGAAAGAATGGGAATAAGAACAAACATGAGACAGAATGCAAATAAGAAGATAGTAAACTTATGGAGAGAGAGAGAGAGATTAAAGTAAATTTGTGAGAGAGAGAAGGACACTGAGATTAAAAGAGAATATTTATTTCAATTGCATCTTGATATTAACATCTGTGCTTAAAAAGAGAGAGAGAGAAAAGGGATGTGTTATGTTAAAGACGAAACATTTTTTACCTTCAGCAGGAGGTTATGTCTTGATTTTGATCACATTTGTTTGCACTTGTTTGTTAACATGATCATGAAAAATTTTTCAGATTTTTACAAAAATATCATTAAAAGAGCCTTGGAAAAGCCAAATGTTTTACTATTAGATTTTTGGAGAGATGGGATTGTAATGTTAGGGGAGAAGGGACCTACGGTAGGTAGATCACTCAAGATGATGGTTATGACAGCACCTCACTTGAGGTTAGTGAAGGTTAGGATAGGGTGTATCCCAGTAATTACTATCACCCAACAATGGAGGAGGTTTGTGGTCTCCAAATGCTCATGTGAAGACATCATTAATGTATGAGTTTCTAATTACAATATATCGTACAAGCTTAAAATTTTGGTTATTAACTAAGAGTATTGAATATAAAATTGCATTGGAAGTTATCTTTATGTGAAATACTGTTTAGTGTAGCTTAAGCTTATAGTGCAAAGGGGTTGCAGAAGCCTATCCCAACCGTTCCCAAAAAGCCTGATTTTAATATCTACATTTCAGCAAGTGCAAGGTTTTCTGAGAACCTAGTTCCTACAGTTACAAATAAATAACTGCATACCTTGGTCAGGACATTAAAAGAGAGAAGGGTTTTTTAATCAGCTTTAAAGACTACACACTGAATTTTAAGACTGTTATCACCCCACTTACATTTTAGGGTGTTTTTATATCTTGTATGAAAAGTGCCCATGAAGTAGAAGTAAGTAAAGATTTTACTCATTCAAAGTTTCTGAGCATTCATCATCCTTTCAGGACACAGAAAATACTGTAGCTTGGCAGCGATTTCTACCTACTGGACCTGTTGCTTTGTTACCGGTAAGAGTTTTTGCTTGTGTTATTGTGATTACTTAGTATACAGTATACTGTAATTGATTGTATGTGACATTATAGAATTACAAAATATAGTTTGTATGTGCTCATGCCAAGTATGCCTTTAATTATACCCAAAATATGATTTCTATTACCAAGTACACTGAATTCAAGGCATAATGTTCAGTCCTGATATAAGTTTTTATCAAGATTTTCATCCTGTCTTGATCTCTTTGCAATTTATTGTTCCTTAAGACTACAGTTACCTTGTCCTCTGCTCTTGGCAGTGGATCTTTCATGCATATTCACTGCTACTTAAACAGCCCCACTACACTGGGCTTCATAAGCACTTTGGTTGGTGATTATTCACTGTGTGCTAACAGTAGAGAATTTTCCCTGGCTGGTTGGAGGACCTTGTGACCAGGAATTTGTGTGTGTGTGTGTTGGATTTTTTCCTTCATGTTGCAGTTACCAATCTTAAATCTTCTGTGGAAGAAAAATGAAGTTGTTATTGTTGGCCAGTCTGGAATCCTTCCATAGGAAACTACTGCTCATGGTGTGTATAGAAGACTGAATGGTTGTTATTGTACCTCTTCCAAACCAAAGACCATAATGCTGTGGTCATTGATGTGCATGCATAAGTAGGATCTGTGAAGACTGATAAATGCCGTAATTCTGGTCCCCCTTTTAGGGAACTACTTCCTTCAGGGCAAGGTGAATGAAGACAACTAAAGAGAAAGGTTGTGTGTAAAACATCATGTCCAAAACTGCACCTTTTCTTTCTTCTGGAGAGGTCCTTTAGCATAACTAAATACTCTTCTGCTAAGGGAAATGAGTCAACCCCTCCTCAGATTACCACAGATATTGTAAAGAGATTGTAAATGTCCCACATGAAAATTACAGGCTCCTAGCATTCTTGCCTGTGTCTTGAATCTTTTAATCAGATTTTTTGTGAACCTAGGCAGTAAAATCCATATGTTCACCTTAGGCAGTAAAATCCATAAACTTTTATTTTTTCTCTATTTATCTTTTTGCAGTTGCTGAGCTAGATTTGAGTTGTTCTGCCCTTCTTGATCTTGTCAACATGAACTACATACAATGATTTCATGAAAAGCATGTTTGTCTGCAAACCTACTAATCATAAGTAGCCTGGCTTTGTGTGGAAAGTTTCCGGTCACTGCTCCTTGATAGGTCTAATAAGAGAAAAGGTTCCAAAGTGCATGCCTAGCTCAAGGTGAAGAGGGTTTGGAGTTTATAAGGTGGTTTGTTGAAAAAAAGAAGTTTTATTGTAAACACATCATTTATTCTTGTAACCCTATTACTCATAAATAGCTTCATTTGCAATTTAAGAGCCTTGTAAGAGATGATGATGCTAGAGCACTTGATATACTGAAGCTTTTGAGTAGCAAGGCATAGTTGAGTATACATTATCCTGTTGTGTACAGGGGAACAGAGTTTGCAGGAGCATTTGAGTGTTTTGGAGCAGTAGAGTACTCAAGGGGTAGTCAGGTATACAAAAGCAGCCATGTACATGGGAGCAGCCAAGTACACTCAAGCAGTCATATACACTAGAACAGTTGTGTACAAAGGAACAGTTCAAGTTCATTTGAGCTGTAGAAATTGCACAAGGTAGGGATTGAGGTTTCTTGATACATTTAACTGAAGCCATGGAAATCACAATCACAGGAGATGAGACAGGAGGCAGCATAGTTCTTTGGACAAATTAACCATGGCCAAGAACTGGCCCTGGAGTACAGAGGCAACCTTCTCGAGTTGAAACAGGAAAAGGACATATGCTGAATGAAGGAACTCCAATGAAGGGAAGGCATAGGTACTACCACAGAAGCAAGGAAATAAGTAGGAGAAACAAAGCAGGACACTGAGGGAGCAGGTGATAAAGAGAGGAATATCCACCCAAGAATCATGAGATCACTTGGATAGGGAGGCATCTGTGGAGGAGAAGCTTCATCAGTCTTATGGCTGCCAAGACGTGAGTCCTGACATATGTAAGCATGGCGTGACAAGATGAGGGAAAGTGGGAAGAATCACCATTTATAATGTCAGAGCATAACATTTGTACATGGGTAGCTGTGTGTAGAGGAACTACTGATCACGAACTGTTCCGCTAAGGAACTGCAAGACTCAACTCTTAAGCCCACTTAAGTACACTGAGGTATAATTAAGGTATATAGATGTCCCTGTACAGCTAGCAAAATTAAAGGAAAAATAGTCATGAAAACAAAATACAAAATATCTTAATACTAAGGCTGGAAGAAGTAATGTGTAGTAATAAACGGCAGAATTGGAGAACCAAGGCTTATGGTGGACTGGTAAATGAAGATGTGAAAATTGACTGAATAAAAATAAAGCATCACAGTAATGGCTGAAAGAGATAATAATCTTGGGGATACACAGTGGAACCCTTTTTCTTTCAAGAGCTGTCAAGTTGGTGTGGCTAGCCGTTCACATGGAATAAGGCTATTTATGATAAATGGGTTTGAAAGAACAAATGCAATTTTTTCTTATTGCTTTTCAAATTATTTATACATCTCCCATTCAAGTAATAAAACTGTTGACACAGTTTGAAATAAATTTTCTTAATTCAATATAAATGGTGATTAGGAGACTTAAGAAACCATCATCATTATACAACATTTGACCAATGTAAACATAATTTACATAATCTTTTTACATGGAGAGAGAGTGATTGGACTGCTTAGGCATTAACATATATAATCAAATAAGAGGCTGAAGAGTGATGGCTTTTCTTAAACATACTCTGATTTTTTATGAAAATCTGCACATCTTTTAGAGAAACTCAACTATCTTTCCTTTTTAACATTTAAGCCCTCCTAAAATACTTGTATTTGAAGAAGCCAAGGTGTTGAAGACCTGAATTTTGATATGTATTTCAGACAACCAGAATTCTGTATTGATAATTTCTAGAAGAGTAGCCCCTTCAAGGAGAAAGCGAGGCAGGACCAGTCTTAATTGGTTTCCTTTTTCCAAGGTGTTACAAATCTGATGGTACATTCGTATTTCTTACTGTAACTAGACAAGTTATTGTATCATTTCTTGGCACTTGTTATCCATTATAATGAATGTGGAGTCACCTAGGTTATCTACTAATGGAGACATGAATTAAGTTATGAGTAATGTCTTTTACTTTTTGGTGTTTGAGTGTTAATAAAGTCTCCTATGTGTAGTTTCATAGGTACTTAGTCTCAACAGCTGTAATGTTAAATAAGTATGACCTATTCTTTTATGTGATTACTAATGTGTAAGTCTCTCAGCCAAACATAATTTAAGTAGCTATTCTAGCTTTTCTCATAGATTTTTATAATGGAAAAAACTGGTCAGATATGGAAGAGAAAGGTTAGGTTGAAGTAACAATAGAAAGTTAACAGCCTTGGAATACCTAGTCAGTGCTTTTATTTTATCATCAAAACACCACAAGATTTACAAAGCTTGCCTAACAGAATTCATTAAATATCTAGAGAGATGTGACTCGAAAGAAATCTAAGAAAAACAGAAATACTAATAATGGCAGAAATTTAGGAACAATAATATCCTGTATAGGTTTCTTAAGTTGGCATTTAGTGAAAAGACTACGATTGCAAATCAAACAATTGTCAGCCTGAATAACATGTGGAAATCAAATAGACAGAAATTGCTTACCGAATACTGTATGTGCAAGTCTAGTATGATCTGTATTGGTACTGTATACAGCTGTGAATCATAAGGCAGTGAAACTACATCCAAAGAATATTGTCAATTGAGAGTAAAGCTTTAAGAATACAGTACTAGTAGTCAGAAATTATACAAATTCCACATGTAGAAGAGGTAATAGTGAAAAGGAGAGTTAGCTGGCTTGGGGGGTGGGGGGGGGACTTGTACTTCACACAATCCCTGGGAGAATGGCATGTGATAGTGTCAGCTGGGCTCCTGTGGTCGCCAGAAAAGTTAGGAGATTTGTGGAAGATAAAGCACAGAAAAGACATGAATGGCAGAGTTTCATTGGGACCCTTTGCATCACATAGAGTTAGGGACAATGACTGCGTTCAACAATGACTTGTAAGCTGTAAATGGTTGAAATTGTTTGGAAAAAATGTACATTTTTTATTGATGTAAGTTACTAAAGTATATCTAGGCTGTACATGTTTTTTCAGCTCTCACATGACAGAAGTTCTCTTGTATGGTCAACTACAAAAGAACAAGCAAAATCTTTGTTGAGACTTTCAGAAGAGGATTTCACAGATGCCCTGAACAGAGCTTTAGTAAGTACAGTACAATATTATTCTTTTACAGATCACTAATTGTGTTTTCTCTCCAGTTTACAAAGTTTTATTGTTTTAAAATACAGAGTCAGTATGTTTTACTTGGTGAAACCTATCAGAAGAATAAAATATTTAAACTTTAGGAAATCAGTTTACTGCTGGACTCGTACTTAAATCAGGCCATAAATACTTAAATAATTCATCCTTATCTGTGGTTGAGCTAAAGCCATTAACTTGAAACTGAGTGCAGTAAATCCAATACAGGCAGTCCCCAGTTTACGATGGGGTTTCCGTTCTTACGCCGCGTTGTAAGCCGAAAAATCGTTGAAAATCATAAAAAATCCTAAGAAAACCTTACTTTTAATGCTCTGGGTGTATTGGAAACGATGTAAACTGCATTTTTAATGAGTTTTTTTATCAAAAAAACCTCCAAATTTTTATTATTCTGCCATTTTGGAGCCATATTTCTTCCGTTGGATAGGCGTACGACGCGTCGTAACCCTGGAACATGCATCGTAAACCGGGAAATAATTTCTGATGAATATATGTGAAAAGCGTCGTAACCTCGGAACGTCGTAAACCGGACCCGTCATAAACTGGGGACTACCTGTATTCCTTTCATTATCTAACCCCCAGGACTAGGCAGAACTATTTCACAGTACTTTTAAGGCTAAATTGTATCTGGCTGATACTCTTCTTCTTTATACCTGTTCTCTTGAGCCCCTTTGCCACCAATTTTGCCAGAACAGATAGATTTTCACATTATATTTAACAAGAATCTGTGGGCCTTTTCCCCTAAAATCCATATGTAATTTTTTTTGTGAATTTTTGTTTTCTAAATATTATTTAGTGTAGTAGAATACCTGTTTCAACACCATCCTTCAACTGCTTTCAAAAGTAGTTACAGTGTTGATCTGTATACACATATAAACACAATACCTTGCATTTAGGCAGTTACTTCTTGATAGGTAGTATGCAAACAGTAAAACTTTGACACTGAATGAATTAGGATTTTCTTATATCAGTTTTAGTGCTGCTTTTGGCTTGCTTTATTCTAAAGCTAAAGCTTTTAGACATATGTGTAACATACGTATTGAAGGCTAAATACTTGATCTCATTAGCCATTTTTCTTAAAGATTGGCAAGAGAATCAGTGTCATGAATGTTTTCATCAACTCCAGTGACTTTTATTGATATTAATCTTGAAGTAATGGGATTGGTGGCCAAGAAAATAGCTTTAAGTGGGATGCAGAGGATGCCTCTTATTTGTAATTACTCACTCTTCTAAATTGTGGTGGAATGTGCTGTTTGCTTTAACAGGCATCAGGAACAGATAAGTAAGATGTTCTGTTAATAATGGTATGAGGCTGGAATCCAGAAAAAAATTAGGACTGTTGATGGGCTGATCTTACACACTGCTAACATTCCATCATAGGCTTCTGTATCGTTACGTTATGATTCTGAAATACATGGTGGTTTATCTTTAACTCCAAGCTGTCCCTTTCACAAAACTTAAAATATTCATCTAATGCTGTCAGAAAACTAAGTACAGTACAGTGGTGTTTATAATGCCACAAGTTTCAGATCTTTAATCCTGTCACTAGTCAATAGAATACTGTTCTCTTGTGTAAATATCAGTTGCCTTTTAAGAACTTATATTTTGTAGACGATATTGCAGTAGGACAGTAGTTATGATTGTGAATTTGGACTTGCTGGACAATATTGTGTTTAACTATCCTCCATGAGTTTCTTTTTTAAATAGCGTGCTTCAGTTAACAAGAGAAGTATTGGAACTACTAAGAAAAGAGTTAGCCTACCTGAAAAGTAAGAGCCAGAAAAGTATGGTCTTTTCACAAGGAGAGCAGATCCATCAGGACATAAGAGACAGACTTGCAGAAATGAAATTATGGCCAATGGACTGAACATGTTTTCAATAAGAGACAAATTCGAGATATAAGATTTCTTTGTATGTAAAAATCTCTTCCCTTAAAGGGTCGAGTGGCCAGGCCAAGGGTCTGTTGCATAGATGAAGGCTTGAAATCTCAATGTGTAAAGATTGAAGAGATATAACAGCCAAACCGCCACTGATCAACTTTTATCCATTGTCATTTTTTGTTTACTCCAGTAAGAATTTAGATTATATTTTTATATGGAAGTACTCACCTTGATGGACTTTTAAATTTTTAGTTCTGCAAATTAATGGGACACAGAAATAGCAACGTAATCATACAGCAAATTTTTGGCAATATTTTTTAACTAACTTATTTTCAAGGAAAATAAAAAATAGCTTGGAAGGCTTGGTAGTTTGAGACTCATGGAATTAGTTAATAGTAGAGTGGATATTAGTTTGACAGTCTGACTATGTTATTGTACTTAAAGAGTGGATTTTTGTCTTTTATACTAAATATTCCTTTGTTATTGCAGTGGGATGAAAGTGCAAGTGACCCAGTTGTCCAGAAAATTCATGAAAGGTGGATGAACCTCTTAAACACAGTAGCACCAGGACAAGGGTCGGATTATCGACAGCTTCCACCGGGTATTGGTGGCATTGTTTCTAATTCCAGAGGAGCTTTCCCTTTGGGTTTAGGACATGCAGTACACTATGTTAGACCCAGAGTAGTATTAATTGGGTATGTTAATTTTTGTAAGCCTTTTTTTTTAATTCACTGATACCTTAAGTTGAAGATTAGAAATGTATCCAGTGCTAGTATTACAAGAAGTAAGACCTCATTGTGCACCTTTACATTTTAAAGGGAAATATTCATATTGTTAGTTATAAATCAGGCTTCATTTACCGTGGGAACATTACTGTCACATGGGTACACTTGTACATTCAGTGTAATTTTGGATTGGCATGCACTAAGCTCAACTTATCATTGTCTACCTAACTTGCACAATTTTCTCCTTTTGAGTGCTTGGTAATTAGGTAAACCTATAATAGAAATAGCTACTTGTTCATGGTGAGAACTTTGGAGTTATTCCTTAATCTCCTAAATCTTTTGCTGTTTTGAGCTGGCAACTTGTAGGTATTCAGACCATGGAATGTACCATCAGTCTTTGAAAGAAAGAAGTTCCCAGGTTCCCATTACCAACTTTTCTAGTCAAACAATGCTGGTGAGCCATCATACACCTCTTCCCCAAATAGTGACTTTGTATGGATAAAGTAAATGTTTTGTTAAACGTATGGGCACAAAATAAGTTTTTATTTTGTAAAAACACATATTTGAAGATATTCTAATAAGATTACTTCAACCTATTACTCTAATAGGATTACTTCAGTCTTTGAGGCTTTGGAATGGTTTGCAAATGCAGTAAGTAGGGTCTTCCATATATAGCAGTAAACTCTACTTGGGACTTTTCCATGCAACTAGTAAAATGCATAAACATCTGTGCATCTAACCAAAATAGAAAACCCAGCTCAAAAGTAGTAGAGACAAGAGGTATATGCTTAATTTTATGAACCACTCACCTGTATTTCCGTGATTTGTAGGCTGAGTTTTAACTTCCTTCAGTGGTTAACTCCTGTTTCGTTTATTTTTAGGCTAGATTTCCCATTTTTGGGTAAGAGGCATAAATATATTAAACATGTTGCTTGTTACATGATGGTTAGCAGAGATGAAGCTATTGTATTGTTGAAAGAGCTACATACAGTAGTCCCAAAACTTGTATGTTTTATCAAATATAAGTTTTAATATATTTTTTTTTATTTCCAGTGATGCTGCTCATAGAGTTCACCCTTTGGCTGGACAAGGTGTTAACCTAGGGTTTGGTGACGTATCTTGTCTTTTGACTACACTTGAAAACTCAGTCCTAAATGGTAGTGATATAGGTAAGTTAGTTACCAGGTAAGCTGAATGTGATTTTATTTCCATATAAACAGTAGATTGACAGCTCAAATGACTAGTTTAATTAGGACTTTTGTGTAAAAAAAAAAAAAATGGATGGTTTCAGATTTTCTTTACATCAAAATAAAGCTCTTTAATTGGCTACTCCCAGTTTTTATTATGTTATGGTATGTATTTAGAGCCAGAGTCCAAGCATTAGAGTCAGGAAGGGCCCTCAACACACATTTTTTTATAGGGAGAATAATCATTTGTAAGTACTAAATACAAAAGTTAATTTAATTTTTTTCCATCTTTTCTTGTCAGTTTTGGGTATACATGCTTACACTTAAATTTTATTGGAAACTAAATTTGATCTTACACTGTCAGGGTAAAGACTTTCACGGTTTTAGTTGTTTAAATTCAACTTGCTTGAAATTTGCTGATGATATCCCTAGTCTGTGTATCATACTTTATAAATTTGTTCCTTCAAGAATACTTGCCTAGTATCGTTGGTGACAGTTGATTCTTCCATTGTAGCATGTTAACAAGGTAGAAGAGTGGTGGCAGGTAGGCAAGTGAGAAAGGAGTACCCACTCACTAACATGTCTGCAGACCCTGAGGTATTGTTAACACTGCCTTCTCATCAAGATTTTGCTAATGGTAGCTAATGAACTTATTCTTTTGGTCTGTTTGATGGATAGATATCCTGTACGAGAGTGCATATGTGGGCACTGTATTGCCTTGTAAAGCTGATCCTCACACTTTTTGTTCTTATTGCAAGGGTCAGGGTGTGCAAAGGATCTTTGCTATGTTTGTTATGCTTGGTCACCTTTGCAGTGGCAGAAGTATGGTAGGAAGCAGTAGTAGTCCAAGAGAATCCCATGAGGTTTGCCAGACAGCAGTATGCCACCGATCATTCCAACATCTCTTGTGGATGCAATTTATATCCTTACCCCTGCCTCTGCTGCTGGTTCAGATACCCGTCATTCTCGCCAGGTGGCCCAGTCTTTGGTGAAATCAGAGGGATCAACAGTTAGCCAACTGCTTTCTTTGTTCCTGATAAGAGAGATGTATGGTCATTCATTCTCTTGCATCACAAGTTTCTGGTGTTCCCAGTGGACTCTTGAGAGTTACAGAAGACTCGTTGGTTGTCCCTCCCTGTTGCTGTTTGTGGTGTTTTCTGATTCCCTGCTTCAGCAATAGACCCTGTTGCTGCTGTAACTTCTAACCTATTTGGATTCTTGCCTTGACAGTGTTCTCTGCAGTAGTGTATGAGTTGGGTGAGAGGCTTAGAAAGAGCAAGGCAAGAAAGAGCAGATTTACCTTCTCAACCACTGCTAATTTGTTCTCAGGCTGCTCCTCAACTTTCTTGGTCTTCAAGCTTTAGAAGGGGCAGGAAGACGGACTAAAAGTGCTCAATTTCCAAAGTCATACAGGACTTCACATCAGCACCTTTTATCCTTGAAGAGGTATAGTAGTCATCATTCCTGTTCACAGGAAAGGTGCTCCATGAGAAGGTTAAGTGACTCAGTTCATGCGCTTGCTCATGACCAGTCCCTAATTCATGAGCCTATGCATGCTCAGTTACCTGCCCAGACATCTCAGGTGGGGATAACTGACCTGGGCTCTTCCCTTGCTTGTCTGTTCTTTTCAGGGGTACAAAGGGAAAGCCTACCTGCATGGTTCTCACTGGCATATGACCAGTCACCCATACACAGTACCAACCATGGTGCTAACAGGATTGGTTGCCAACAAGCAAGAGCCCAGTTTTAGCAGGTCTGGTCTACACCTGCATCTTCATGGTCCAATGTGCTGCCCTTTGGTTTCTGTACATTTGACATGATGATCTGTGAAGCATCACCATGTCCAGTTAACATGACTTCCCTTCTTGCTTTAGTAGAGAGGCTTTAGCCTGCCATGGACTGCATTAGGGACTGAGGCCCTTGTATCTGCAAAACCTGGAAAGCTACTACTGGGAGATCATTAGGTTCTCTCAGACTGCAGTGGTTTTAGTGAAGCATCCACACCAGCCCTCACTACCCATTATTGTTAGTCAGTAGACCTTAGTGTTTGCCATTGAAACAGTGCTGTCACTTAGACTGCTCTGGTCCTTGCTTGTGCAGGATTGATAGAGGCGGCAGACTTTCATAGTTGTGGATTGAGTTCATTAGCCTCCACATATTCCTCCAAGCCTCTTCCCTCACATTTGAGACATCAGTGAAGCTACCATTCCCTGGAGGACACAGAAACCTACCCCCAGTAGGTAGAACTTCGTTAGACTTCGCAGGCTAACAAATGGTCATGGCAATGACTTGGGGCTAAGCCCTGGCTAGTATTGGTGGTTCTTCAGAACAGGTGCTATACACTTTAAAGACTGCCCACCCCCTTTACCAATCACATTACTAGTGTACCCTCCAGAATCATCCAACCCTGGACTTGCAAACAGAGATTAGGGCCATGCTGGAGAAACAGACTGCAAAATCACCTTTCTGTGGGCTTTTCCAGTTAGTTTTTCCTGTTGGAGAGGTCAGTAGGAGGCTAGAGACCAGTCATTGACCTCTTGCTTTAGAATGAGTTTGTTCTGCATACTTAGTTAAGGATGGAAACTTCTTGTTCTGTGTTAATCTCTTAGGACAAGTGACTTCATTGTTTATTTAGATCAGAAGTAGTATACATATTTCTGGATGCCCATCCATCAGGGCCCTCTCTTCTTCATCAGCCCCATCTGCTGCGGTAACACCAGTCCATGGAGTTGCTTGCCCTTCATAGTTGGGGACTATCAGCAGCTCAAGTAAGAGAGCCTTATCTTGCAAGGTAGTGTTGGAGATGTTAGATACCTTAAGGTGTTCCTCAGGTTTTTATCAGAGAATGTGGGCTATCTTCTGTCACAGTTGTTATGAGTGGTTTTTTAGTTTTCTGTAAAAGAAAACTACTGTGCCGGCTTTGTCTGTCCATCTGCACTTTTTCTGTCTGCCCTCAGATCTTAAAAACTACTGAGGCTAGAAGGCTGCAAATTGGTACATTTATCATCCACCCTTCAATCATCAAACATACCAAATTGCAACCCTCTAGCCTCAATAGTTTTTATTTTGTTTAGGGTTAAATTTAGCCATGAATCGTGCATCTGGCAATGGTTTCCGGAGGCTTGCGACGAACCCTAACTCTACCACATCTGGGGAGTAACTGAAGCGCTACCGGTCTTAGCTGATAGTTTCATACAGCATTATACATTGTACAGAAAACCGATTGCACAGAGGAAACTTTGGCACATTTTGTACTTGTTGCTGATTGGAACCACTCTCCAACAGATTGCAGGCTTCATCATCTATCTTTTGTGAAACAAGCTATTCCTTGCCCCTGCAATTAAGGGTTATCATAGCTGACAGTTTTATACAGCAGTATACGTTGTACTGAAAACTCGATTGCGCAGAAGAAACTTTGGAACATTTTTTACTTGTGGCTGATTGGAACCACTCTCCAACAGATTGCACACTTCATCATCTCTTTTGTGAGACAAGCTATTCTATGTCCCTGCAATTAAGGATTGTCTTTTAGCACTGAACTAGGTATTCTGGCTGATGGGCATGGCCTCTTGTCCTTGTTTCAAGTTGTCACTCTATGACCTTACACCTGTGGTTTTAGGTGTGACTTGTTTTCTATAATCTTACTAGAGTTCCCTTTTAGTCCCTTAGCAGTAAGGTATGGATAAGTATCTTGCCCTCAAAAGTGTTATTCCATTAGCCTTAGCATTTGGGAAATGCATTGGCCACCTTCATGGTCTCTTGTATTTAGTCCAGCACATGGATGGTGGGGATCTCACATTTTTGTTTGGTCCTGATTTTGGAACAGGATATCTTCCCCTTTAGACATGTGGTAGTTACTCAGAAATGCATCCTAACTAAGGCTAGTGGGTAGTGTACAGTCAGGGAGTTGTTGATGATGGAAAATCATTTTCTCCCTCTCTCTTTGACTAAAGCTGCCACAAGTCAAGAACACACTGGTCTGGCTTGAGGCAGGCAGGCAAGTTACTCATTGGAGTACTGTATTCTGTCTGAATGCTTTTGGCTTAAAATGGACTTCCTCCACTTGCCATTTATTCATGTAGAATACTGTCATTTTGGGGCTTAATTGTGAAATATGTTACTTATCAGTATCAACCTGGACCTCACATACATATAAATGGAAGGACAGAATTCTTCTGAAAATAGGAAATGAGCAAGGTTTGAATAAAAGTACCAAACTGCCTCAGGGCCCTATCAACCCCTGTATATGATTTTGCAAGAGCCACCCTTTCACTGCTAATGCATGTGACCAAGATGCTGACATTTCGTGGTCATGGGAACACCATTCTTGTTGTCCAAGACAGTGTCTCCTACCTAAAGAGCGAGTTTCTTTATAAAAGGCAAATAATTGTTCCTCTTGTGGAAGGAAAAGTGAGGGTCTACAGACAGGTGAGAGTGGGTAGGTTACTCCCTTAGGTACTCCCTCCCACTTGTCTTCCTGCCACCACTTGACTACTAGTCAGCTATTAACAAGCTTCAGCAACCAATCCTGCTGTCCACCAAAAACACTCCTAAATGGAAGACTTCAGGTTTGTATAAATAGAAAAAATTTCAATCTTTTTTTAGAATATTGCTATGTTACAAATTTGATGTACAATACTGTATGTTTGGGCAGCAGGGGATTAGATGTTACTTTCTTTGTTCTTGATAAAGTGGAGGTACATATACTTTACCTTTTCTCAAGCAAAACCTGAATTCCATGTATAGACAGATTGTAGTGTTTTCCTCTTTAATTCCACAGGTGACGAACGAGAATTGTATAGATACGAAAGCCAACGTCAGAAACACAACATTGCCACTATGGCATC
Organism: Macrobrachium rosenbergii; assembly: GCF_040412425.1. Taxonomy (NCBI): domain Eukaryota; kingdom Metazoa; phylum Arthropoda; class Malacostraca; order Decapoda; family Palaemonidae; genus Macrobrachium; species Macrobrachium rosenbergii. The sequence goes on along the minus strand of NC_089796.1, from coordinate 14,225,787 downwards.
CATAGATGGCTTATATCGTCTTTACGCAACAAAAGCCCTTCCATTTGTTTTGGCTCGATCACTTGGCTTGTCAACTGTCAATGCTATTCCATTTGTAAAGGTGAGCTAAAATTGAGACTTATTCAGCACTATAATCTTGATTTTTAGGGCTTACAGGCACATGCTAAAGAATGAATTACCATGGAATTTATAAAAGCACTTGAAATTCTGGACACTTTCACAGAGGAACTGAGAAATTAAGACATACTGTTTTGTTTGCCTGTGTTTTATACGTATTAAACGAAATTGTTTGAAAATTTTGTATCTTCAACTTTGTGCCTCAAATCTCCTAACCTATTGTCCCTTGTCTTCTTTTGCAGAATTTCTTCATGCGACATGCAGAGGGCTAGTAATTTCCATCTTTTGCTAATTACTTTGTATGCTTAATGTATAATAATTAATACTCCTTGTAAAATGTTCAATTTTGTATGCATGTTTTATATTGTATAACTTGTAAATAGATAAAATTAATAAAAATTAGTCTTTTCTTAAAACCACTGATGAAATCATGTACAAATACTTGTGGAGTATGTGGTTTTTACAAACAACACTAGTTTAAAACTATCATTTAAATTAGGCCAAGTTGTAGATCACAAATTATAGACTCTCCCATCCCAAATTAAAAGACTACCTGCTGGATAAATAGTTATGCTGACCATACGCCCCACGGACTGTGGGTTCTAGCAGCCAAGAACCTCACTTCCTATGTAGTTTCAAGTCATAGCTGCAAGCAGTTAGTGGGGTTGGGAGGTGGGACATCTGATGCAATTTGTGGATTGTTTTAATTGAAAAAATTAGCTTTGTTTAAAAAACTTTTTTTACATTACCCCAAATTACAGTTTAGGTGGGAGGAATGTCCTGCTAGAGAAATCACCCTAGAATTAGCTGATTTGAACCAGACTCTGACCTCAGGCCCATGGTATTAAGATTAGCAAGAACGTAAGGCTCTCAAGTGGACAAGGAGTCATAAAGTTAAACTTTAAACCTGCAAGACTAAAATTTAATGGTGAAGTACTAAATCTAAGCCCATGCCTTGTTCTCAGAATTAAAACATGGCTTCTTATTGTACACACCACTACATACAGGGAAAAAATCTGACGTCCACATCTTAAACATGTGATCAAGAAACATGGAAGTCTAAAATGGCAAAGCAATGAATCTGCCAACCTCCAGCTGAATAAGGCATCAGGAATCTCATTCTACTTGTTCCAATGAGCAAAGTCCCAATCAAGTATGGCCCTTCCCACACCCTGATGATTGCGAATAGATTACTCCTTTATGACTGAGAGTTGACAACAGGATCTCTGTGGGACAGGAAAGAAGTGTATTAGTCCTATTTGGTAGAGCTTAGTACTATCTATAAAGAAGAACAGCTAAATCACTCAAGGAAAATAGTGTGTCGATCTGCTTAGGCAAAGATGAACAGTGGCAGGTTCTGGTTACCTCCAGCTATATATCTGCAATTGGCCCAGCTGCACAACTCTTACTTCTACTCTTTGACAGACTTAGTAGAGTAGGGAACTTGACATGTCAATTTGTCTTAAAGATTCTGCTGAGTTCAAGGAACTTAAAACCTTAAAGGTGCATGGATGTAAAATCTTCATCACCACAGCAAAGTTGAAAGGTTACTGCTTCCTCAGTTAGGTGGGCCAACTCCAAGTGAAAAGATCTGCATTCCCACGCTTATGAAATCAGCAAGGCTGAAGTTGAAGCAAAGCTTCTCATGAGCAAATGCAGCCTGGCCAAAGCAGTGCAGCTAGGAAATTTAAGCAGAAGATCCCTTGACTTCCGCATTAAGCAATGGTATACAAGATTTCCTGCCAAGGACAAACCTGACAGTCAGGTTTCTTGGAAGTAGACTTTGAGGACTGGCTTCAGCTCAGTGACATCAGCATCATCACAAAATGTGTCTTGCTGAGAAAGAAAATCTACTCCCACTGAAGAATCAAAGTTTAAGGATCTGACCAGGCTGCCTGTGAAAATTTTGCTAGCCTAACCTGTCCTTAAATGATTCAATTATGCATCCACGGTTCCGGCTTACGACCTGAAATTATTTTCACGCATGTTCGGGGTTACGACGTTCGTCGTTTTTTCACGGAAGAAATTTGGCCCAAAATGGCAGAATAATCATAATTTGAAGTTTTTTTGAAAAACCACAAACAGTTTATGTCGTTTTCAATGCACCCAGAGCATTAAAAGTAAGGTTTTCTTATGATTTTTGACGATTTTCGACGATTTTCCGGTTTAACGATTTTGGGTTCTGACGCTTGGCGAGCTCTCGGGACCACCCTGATCCACTCCTGTTTTGTTCTTTTTCACTATGCATTCCAGCTTACAACAACAAAAACCACAAACAGACTTTGTTATCGACCTAATTTTCTCCCTGCCACCATTTGTTCAACACTCCTATGCGTTTGTTTACAACCATTTTCTTCCTATGGACACATACTTTTAAACATAAGGAATGCTTTGCTATAAAAACATCTTATAAAATTAAATATGTGCTTTCTTTTTATACATTTTGTAACACCCATACCACTTCACCAATGCAGAAAATAAAAATAAAATAATGACTAACTTATAAAACTGACATATAATCACATTTATCTCCCTCCTCCCCTCCAGCCTTTTTCTTATCCTAATCCCCTCTAATCTCCATTATTCTCCAATTCTTTACCCTCTACAAAATTCATAATGCTTTCCCGAGAAACTCCAGCTTTGGTCAATACATCAGCTATTTGCTGCTTTCCTTTTATCCATCTCACCTCACTTATTTCTCCAGATTCTATTATTTCTCTTATTGCTGCAATATCAATTTTAATCTCTTACTACTTACTCCAGTACTTGGTTTTATTGCAGTCATTAGGGTTTTACTATCAGTTTTCACCATTGCTTCTAATTTTCTCCTCCTACTATCTCTTCCCATAAATGTTTGAAATATATCAATCCTTCTATGGCCTCCCTGACACTCAGAGCTTCTGCTTCAATGGTGGACTTTGCTACTCTTCTGGATTTTCTGGATTTCCACCATATGGGGCTTCTCCTCTTACCATCTGTCAATGATATCACATAACCTAAATGAGCATGACCATCTTCAATATTCCCAAATGAAGCATCTGCATAGGCTTCCCAATACAGGCAGTCCCGGTTTACGGTTCCGACTACGACGTTCCAGGTTACGACGGCTTTTCAAATATATTCATCAGAAATTATTTCCCGGCTTCAATATTCGCCGATCCACGGAAGAAATATGGCCCCAAAACGGCAGAATAATCATAATTTGAAGGAGTTTACATCGTTTTCAATCATTAAAAGTAAGGTTTTCTTATGATTTTTGACGATTTTCGACGATTTTCCGGCTTACGACGATTTTCGGGTTACGACGCAGCGCAAGAACGGAACCCCGTCGTAAACCGGGGACCGCCTGTAAATCTTTTCTTCTTCTAACTCACTTATTATCACTTCTCCCATTATGCTCTTAGTTTTTCTCACTACAGGCAGTCCCCGGTTTACAACGGGTCCGGCCTACGACATTCCGAGGTTACGACGCTTTTCAAATATATTTATCAGAAATTATTTCCCGGTTTACGACGCATGTTCCAGGGTTATGACGCGTCGTACGCCGATCCGACGGAAGAAATATGGCTCCAAAACGGCGGAATAATCACAATTTGGAGTTTTTTTGATGAAAAACGCAATAAAAAAAGGATTTTGACAAAGGAAAAATCTATTTCTGGAGAGGGGCCCGTGTCACCCGGTGAAAAGTCCATTCAGCACTTATTTCTAGGTAATTCCGTTTGCTAGATACCAGAGAAAGCTAAATGAAATGCTGGAGTTACTACCCCAGAACGAGCTCCACTAGATGGAGTCGTGTATGGAAAAGGGTGAACTACAAAACACAGAACCTTATCCTATAGAGATTCCCAATGTCAAAAGTCCCTAACGAGAGAGGTGCCGATACAAGCCCATGCACTACTCATGGACTGTATACAAGGCAACACTAGTCGATTCCATGTTAGCATTCCACCCCACTAGAATGATGTTTTACCATGGGAGGAGAGAATGAAAAACAGGGTGGGTCATCGGGTGACATCGGGCCTCTCCAGAAATAGATTTTCCTTTGTCAAAATCCTTTTTCTGGATCGGGTCCCATGTCAGCCGTGAAATACCAGAGAAATAAACATCATTCTTATGCTATTAAAGACTTAAATAGAGACGTTGAAAACTAGGAGAATTCTACCCCGAACATTAGTAAGGTCCTCTAAATTCATGTAATGAAAATAATGTAAGTGGTCACCGTCTAAGATCATGAGCTTAGAATTGAACCTGAATAGGCTTGCATTAAGAAAATACTTTCTGCCTAATAGCAGACCCAATGACAGTAACCCCCTTTTTAAAAGAGGATCTGACAAAATTGAGGTCCTGTCTAAAAAGCCTGTAAGGAGAAAACTGGGCACAGAAACAGACCTTGTAAAAGGGGGAGTACTTTCAAGGTGACCACTGAAAATGAGGACCTTCAACTGCAGATAGAAAGTTAGGGTGAGGAATTGCAACACTACCCCTGATGAGGGGAAACCAAAATGATTGGTTGGCTATACAGGGCAGACAGTACAGGAAGACTAACACTAGAAGCTAAGCTGATTAAAAATTTTGGGTCTTCCCAACAAGGAAAGGTAAGAACAAGATGATTGTTGGTTACCGGGCTAACTCCGATACATTACTCAAAGACCAGGAAACCGAATGTGGACGGAGTACTGGTCTTAGACGAACACAGACCTTAGGGATGAAAGTTAAGAGCCTGTGAGTCTGGTTCCAACAAAACACTTTCCTCGGGGCCAATGCGGCATCATTACTGTAGCTTCGAAAACTATGTGAAGAGTGCTAGTTACTTAACTGCAGCACCATACTGCAGTAGAGTAGGATCCCTTGACTGATTTTAGGAAAACAGTAATAACAGGACCAATATCAGTTTCCTCCTAAACTGTAAGATTCACAAAGACCACAAAAGCCTGGGCAACAGAACTTTGAGGGGGGCTGACGCAGGCTGAGTTTATACCAGACGTGACAGCTTGATAGTTTGTGGCTGAATTGGGTTGCAAACAGACCTACTTCCAGGTCCAGAAAAGGTCACAAGACTACCTGAATGACACTCCGTCTAAGGACTATTCCGACACCAGGGGAGGCCCTGGATGGGAAAAAGTAGTGACCTTTTGGACCCCTACGAGAAGGGTGGCAGACAGAGGCACTTGTGGCTGTTGGTTATGGAGAAGAATGAACCATAACCTTAATGAAGCAACTTCGAGTCCAACCCACTTGATTACGCAGCGCACTATTGCTGTTTTGTTCAGAACCAGCCTAAAATGAAACCCCTTGGGAGGAAGAAGTTTCCCAAGGACAGGAAGACTGCCACAGCCCTCCAAAGCGTTGATATGGAACTGCCGAACGTGACCGACTAAGTTCCATGTACTTCATGGGGCAAAAATATCCACCCCACCCGCCCAGAGAGGGTGACGGTGACGGAATACTGAGGCCGGAGGGAAAGCTGGAGAGGAACTGACCGATAAGCACTTGACAGTTGTGCAAGGCCAGAGGCCACTATTCAAACAGGAGGAATCAGGAAGACACGTCCCTGACTCCGCCATACCCCGGTTAAAAACTCCAGCTTTGACTTCAGAAGGAGAACCGTCACTGAAGCAAACTGGAGAGAGCCCAAGACCTTTTCTTGGTCACGGCGAGAGGTATGCTTGAGTTGATGAAATGATAGGTCGCCCTTGCTATCTCTTTCCCCTTCCACTGGATACACAACTACTGAAGGCTACCCTCTGGAATCAGGTGGGCTTCCTTCCTGTTTACTTAGAAGCCCAGAGACTCTAGAAAACCGATTATAATGACCGGCACCCTCAGGCAATTCCCGACACTGGGTGCCCAAATGAGCCAGGCAACCAGATATGCGGCTAGCATAACCTTCTAATACCGGAGCTGTTGAACTACGGTATTGTTCAAACTGGCAAAGACTCTGGAGCTGCATTGAGGAGGACATGAACCTGAAGGGGTACACCTGCTCCTCGAGTCTGAATCCCAAGGAGGGATAGAACCTTTCTGCAACCAAGATGTGAAAGGCGCGGGAAAGGTCTATAGAGGTGGTTATGGCTCCACGGAGCAGTAGGATCCGAACCCACAAGACTGTAAGCAACCTAGACTCTGTCGCAAAGAATAAGGGAGTCAAACGGGACACGCCCGGAAAATTCTTCCAGTGGAAGGGAACTTCCTAGGCAGACTGGAAAAGCCCTGACAGCTATTCGGCAAAGACCCCCAGAACCTGGGCCGGAGTGCTGACTGGGAACTCTGATTGGGGGGATAACAGTCCAGCTCCCCTGGCCCTGATAACTATATTTCAATCAGGAACTAAAGCTCCAGTGGCCTCAAAATGGTACAGCCTCCCACCCATATGAGAGTCATCACAGGGGAGGAGGCTGATTGCCTCCCGTAGCGTAATGCCTCCCAAATTCTCGGAGGAGCAGATGCATCCTGCTCCTATGATAACCCTGAGGCTGGGGAGCCTTGCCAAATGTCTAGTGAAATTTTTCCTAGGCTTCTCGGGTATATGAAGTAAAGAAAACTCCGCGGGCATTGCCATTCTTTCCTGGTGGGGAGGCAGAGACACACTGGCGTTATAAGGGGCTGATGTGTTGGCTGAAACTCGCATACATCGAGGTGGAGGCTGGGAGTGAGCTGGGACGTCTGTCTAGGGGGCAGAGACCTGGAAGAGCCTGCACCACTGCCTGAGCAGGGGGTCTTTGAACTACATGAACTTGCCGGACTTGGACAGGTCCTGCAAGATCAGACCGCTTTGCTCGGGGGGCAGACACCCATGAGAACGGAGGCTCTGGGTAATAGCTAGTAGCCCAAGACGGGCAGAACAAATCGCCACCTGGGAAAAGATTAATTCTCCAGGTGAAACTGTTCAAGCTCAAGGCGGAATATGGCTGGCGATTTTTCAGCTGTGGACTGATGAAACGGGAAGCCTGACAAGAGACTTTTATCAGGACCGAAACAACGAGCCGCCATTATATACCACTGCATTGTTTCTCAAAAGAATTCCCCTGTAAAATTGACCAGGAAGCTTAGGAGCTGCACGCTGAATAAATTAGAAGCGTAGTCCGGGAGTTAGAAGATTCATTGTGAATGTATCTGTGATATCTGTCTCCCGAAATGCCTCAGCGATTTTTTCAAAACAAGCCTGTTTGATAAGAGGGCCATATTGGAGCACAAGGTAGAAACAGGGCTCAAAGAGAGTACGGTAAGACCCCACAGCTGGCGTGAACTTGGAATTCTCCAGCCTGCACTCCATTAGAGTCCTCAGAGACGATGTCCCAGCCTCAGCTGAGGCTCTCTTGCGGGATCCTGCCAGATAGATGCCATGCTCCTTCTGACAGTCTGCAAAACCCGGATAAGAGGATACCAGGCGGAAGGGAAGAAATGCAATTCCACCAACCTCCGTGTGCCCACACCCCGATTAGGGAGGGGTGCCTTCATGCTGGGAAGCATAAAGGGAAGGCACCCAAGGTTCTGGGACTGGAGGGGGAAAGAGGTGGAGATGTCCGGAACGATAGAATTCCGGAACGGAGCAGGATTTAACAGGTGATCCGTTGACAATGAGTCTTGAGATTGATCTCTTTGGATTTGAAAGCTCCTGGAAAGGGAAGGCATGGACCATGACGTAGATAGTTAGTTTGATAGGTTGACAATGACCCTCCGGAGCTCCTTATAAGGAGACCTGTAAAAGAGTCTTCAACAAAGGAAGGAGGGGGTAACGCTTGCTTTGCTTGGGCCGTGTCCCTTTCAGAAGACGCGAGCCAAACTCGTGAGCACCGGATTGTGAGATCCGTAAAAAGATTAGAGATCGCGTCCTCGAGAAGACCCGGAGCCGGTCTTCTTAGTTCTTGGTTTAAAGGGTGGTTTTTTTTATTTTTTCTTTTTTACTACTTTCACCTTGTGGGACGGTAGACCAGGAACCGTCGAAAGGGATGAGAAGGTAACGAATCCCTAAAAAAGTTTGCCTCACCCAATTCCGAGCTAAGCGGAAAAGGCTTGTCTCACTTATTCCCGCACCTACTTACGCTCCGGGACGATGTTCACAGGTCCTAGAACGGACAGAAGGCCGAACGTCTTCAGAAAACTCTCCGTAAACAGCTAACTTGAAGCTTAAGAGTTACGAGACTTGCGGCCGCCTCCAGGAGGGGGAAAATTAGGACCCCAAACACTGGAGGAGCAACTATTAATAAGTCATATGAGACGGAGTTTGGCGAAGGAAAACCGATAGGTGTATATGAAACCTACCGATTTATCGAGAATCTCGCCGGAGACGGAGTTTGGCGAGGGAAATCGATAGGCATATATGAAACCTACCGATCCACCGAGAATCTCGCCCGGAGAGAGCCCAAACACCGAAAGAGCGACTTAATAAGCCACATGAGGCGGAGCTTGACGGAGGTAAAACCGACAGGTGTAAATGAAACCTACGGATTCATCAGGTAGCCTGCTCGGAGAGAGCATAGGTAACAACGCAACCTGCGGGTACCAAACGACTAATAATAAGCCATATGAGGCGGCGTTTGGCGGAGATAAAACCGACTGGTGTAAATAAAACCTCACGGATTCATCGGCAGCCTGCTCTCGAGAGAGCATAGCGTACTTTACAACCTTCCGAGCCAAGAATAAGCCACATGAGGATAAATTCTCCAAAACAGACTGCGCACCGGAATGGGAACTAAAGACTCTGTTACTGCTGGCTTGTTGCAGAATAGCAGAGCATTCCTGCACTCGACAAAACCAGCTGAAAACGTATGAGAAGTGGGCATGCTGGAACGGATGCTGGAGCAGAGTACCCAGCAGCGACTTCAGCCTAGTCAGACCAGGAAACCCCGGAGAAAACCGGAGAGAAAACCGGGCTAACAGGACAAAACTCATAGACATAAAAACAGTCAACGGAACATTCGGAGCGACTATGTTTGAACAATATGTGACGGATACAAACATAGTGGGAAGGTTATGAACTGTTCGGAAGTGGGCGACTCAGAGCCAAGAGAGGAAAAACCCCGAGGGGAGGATATCCTGAACAAGTGATAGCGGTGGGTGGAATAAACGCCGACCGCTAAACACTAAAATCGCCAGAGCAGTAAGCAAGGAGAGCGCCCAACAAGATAACGAAACACCGAACAGCTAGTAGCAAATGGAGGGGAACGCCGAAAAGTAAATAAAACAGAAGACAGTTAGGTGGAAAACGCTAACTGGCCTCATATGAGATCCCAACAGTGAGGTGCGAACATGTAGGAAGCACCACGAAGGGAAACAGTCGACGTAAAAGGAAGGGGGTAGGATAGGCCAGGAGGTTGGTAACCCAAAGTAGCGACTCAGGGGTGGGACAGCACTCCCGGGCGCCCAGAGATCCTCATAGATCCCCTCGCTATGTGAGCTGTGTTGCACGACAAGAGCGAGAGAAAAGGAGAGGAAGGGCAAAACCTCTACGGCCAGGAGAGCAAAGAAAGGTAAAGGAGTGTAAACAGGAGTGGGGAGAGCACTCCGGTCACCTCCAGGTCCAGGTGAGTGCCAACCAACAAGGTCAGACACACCGAGGGACAACCAATCAATGCAGAGGGAGGGGATGCAGGCTACAGCACAAAAAAGGATAAATTGCTCTCAAGCCTTGGAAAGTTAACAAACCTTGAAAACGAACCAAGGGGGAGAGAGAGCAAAGGATAAAAGGGAGAGAAGGGGATTCGATACCACAAAATAAAATATATATAATCGGGTAAAAGAAATGTGAACAGGAGTGGGGAGAGCACTCCCAGTCACCAATGGTAAGCAACCCAAAAGAAGGATTGAACTAGGATAGGCTACGCAGGTAAACCCTCGCTATTCCAGCTTAACTTATTAGGAACATTAGCCTAAGTGAAAAGCTGAAACAGGGAGAGGGTGGACGTAGGCAATATATCCAAGCCAAAACCAAACAAAGGGAAGCACCAGACATAAAACACATATGCACAGAACGAGATCACAGACATGAAACTCATACGACAGATCGAGATCGTCCCTCCTTTAACGATTTTTCCCCGAAGGGAAAAAGTGTTATAGCCAACCCCTAGGCTACCCTAACTGAGGCGATGCAAAGGAAGGAAGCCTAGGAGAGGGGTAAAGACAACTAATAACTCAAATAATGCATAATAAAACAAAAATTTTCTATAAGGTACATGTAGGAGGATAGGCAGGCCCAACACAACATGAACGTGAAGGGAAATGGCTGACTCCAGTTAAATGAAAGTACCCAAAATTAACAAAATTCAAAAGCATCCGAGCACAAGGTCAAAACTTAAATGTACCAATGAAAATCATGTTCCCATAAGCTTAGAGAAGTGAGAGTCTAAAATAAGGCAAAATAAAGCCAAAATAATACAAATAGGCCCGAGGGGAACCACGTAGCCTAAACAGTAAGACAGCACTTGACCAGGACGGGAACACAAAATTCACAAAATAAACAAAATTATAAAACAAAGTAAAAACCGTAACAGTACCAATGAAAATAAGATCCCCAAAGGCTAAGAGAAGTGAGGGACAAAATTAAGGCATAATGAGGCCATGATAATTTAATGGGCTCGAGGGGGTAGCTCGTAGCCCAAACGCTAAACATCACTTCGTAATGAAGCCATGATAAAAGCGAATGGGCCCGACGGGGTAGCTCGTAGCCTAAACGCTAAACAGCACTCTCATAATGAAGCCATGATAAAAGCGAATGGGCCCGGGGTAGCTCATAGCCTAAACGCTAAACATCACCTCGTGTAATGAAGCCATGATAAAAAGCTTAATAGGCCCGAGGGGGTAGTCAGAGCCAAACGCTAAATAGCACTTCTCGTAGAAAAGGGGTACAGAACAAACATAAAATTAATCAAACCCACTAAAGTTAGTAATCATTAATTGGTAAAATATCCCAAACAAAAAGGGATACTAATAAATAACACAAAAACAAACATGCCGACCCAAGACCAAGAGAGGTCAAGAGACGCCGTGAGAGGAGATCGAGACGGGCGTTATAAAATCCCTTTAATTATTAAACTAAAGGAAAATAAGAGCCTCAATCGCCTAAAAACAATAAAACATTGGTACTCAAGTTGTTGAAGAAGAACCTTGCGAGGATGCCATAAAAAGGCCAAAATAGAGCACAAAATAAGGATCACAACGAAATTACGTGTGAACTAAATCGCGTGCTAAATGGAATGCGACTAGTGTCGCCTTTGTATACAGTCCGCGAGTAGTGCATGGGCTTGTATCGCACCTCTCGTTGGGACTTTTGACATTGGGAATCTCTATAGGATAAGGTTCTGTGTTTTGTAGTTCACCCTTTTCCATACACGACTCCATCTAGTGGAGCCGTTGCTCTGGGGTAGTAACTCCAGCATTTCATTTAGCTTTCTGGTATCTAGCAACGGAATTACCTAGAAATAAGTGCTGAATGGATTTTTTCACCGCTGACATGGGACCCGATCTAGAAATGCAGTTTACATCGTTTTCAATGCACCCAAAGCATTAAAAGTAAGGTTTTCTTATGATTTTTGACGATTTTCGACGATTTTTCGGTTTACACTTTAGTAAAACGGAACCCACGTAAACCGGGACTGCCTGTACTTTAATCAGCTTTCTCATATCTCGAGTCATTCCTTCTTTAAAAGCTTTACTTAATTCACTAACATCATATGATATTTCTGGCATGGTATGTAGCGATACCCAATTCAACTCTTCTACTTGTCCTGTACTTTTGTTTATAGCTCTAACTCTATTTCTCTTTCTGAATTTGGGTATCTCTTCGATTAACTCATCTTCTGTTACCTCACTTTCCCCTTCATCTTCCAGTGTTTCCTCTGCCAAATCTCTTTCTATAGTCTCTTCTCTATCTGCATTCCTTCTCCAGCCAATTATCATCTCCTTTCCTTCCTGCCAATCTATATTCCTTTCCTTTGATGCAAGGGATTCATCCTTCACAGTGTGTGTTTTGTTCATTTTAAGTACCTTCTCTTTTTCTGGCGATAGTCTTTGAATCCTAGTAACATGTATTATTGCTACTTCTCTTAGAGAATCCCCATGTTTAACCACTACTGTTTTACCTGATACTCCCACTACCTGAGCAGGTCCTCTCCATTCACTTTCATTTTCTCTCTTATAGAATACCTCGTCTCACAGTACTGCTTTTTCAAATTTATGTTCTATTGACATTTTTGTTTAGAGCAATTCTTATTTTATTACAAGACTCATTTTTGATAAACACTTCTCTGGCCTTATGTATTGCATTCAGTGTATCCCTTACTATGCTTTCTTCCATACCTTTCTCTCTGCTTGCAGGACTTGAACTTTCTTCTCCCATTAAATTTGGCAAAGAAGGGTTTTTCCCAAATACTTAATGGTTAGGGGAGAAACCACCACTATTTATTAAGCAGTTCCTAGCACTCACTACCCATCTTAATGCTATGGACCAATCCACTTCCTCATCATGTTTCATCTTCTTAAGCTATCTTTGATTATGCCTACTGTCTTTTCACACAATCCATTGCTCCACGTTGTTCTTTTTTCACTATGCATTTCAGCTTACAACAAAAACCACAAAACAGACTTACAACCCAACTATTATCGACCTAACCTTCAGAGAGCTCTCTCTACCCTGCCACCATTTGTTCAACACTCCCGCCCACGTTTGTTTACATTTTTCTCCCTCCCGCCATTTTCTTCCTATGACATCACAACAAGAACAATTTTTAAACATAAGGAATGCTTTGCTGTAAAAACGTCTTATAAAATTAAACATGTGCTTTCTTTTTATACATTTTGTAACACCCATACCACTTTTCTGCAACTTGACATTAAAAGGCTCCCTTCAGTCATGATTGTCAGAGTGACTGACCCTGATGAAGATGTTCTTCAGCTGGGCTGTGAAGACGAAAATGTTAAATGAGGTTCCATCAGAACCAACCATCAGGAAAGGTGATGATTAAAAAACCATATGGTTATGACAAGTGGTATTAGAGAAACTGCACCAATAAAAGTAATATGCAAGTCGTGTCCTCTGCAAATGAGATAGTGCCCCTACAGAAGGTATGTCCAACTAGAAACTAATGATATTATGGCTGAAGCTACGACATTCTTTCTTAACTGACCAAGAAATTTTTGCATTACACCAGCAGAACCAGCAGAAGGTACTGTTGTCCAAGTAAAAATATTTCCTAGATGGTGAGCCCACTGGAGTGCAGGTATCATTCAGGTCAAAAGGTGCCGGACTCTCTTCTGAAAGGAACATTCAGCTCTACAACTCTGAACGGCAGTGCCATCCTTATGGCACCTTTGGACCATCAGTTTATCTGAAATCTGCAACATCCCTAATGCCCTAGAGGCAGTTGGTCTTTCAGGATTACATGAAGTGCTTCAGACTGTGCATGAAAAGTTCCCCCTTGTTTGACCACTTAAAGTTCTCTATAACTGAAAAGGCTTATCAAACATCTTTAAAAATTAATTCTACTAGTGATGAAAATTATCCATGTTCAAGCCAGCTTAAAATTATATGTTAAAATGTGGTGGAAAAATGGATGAAAAGAAAGAGAAAAACCTTTCATGTGAATTATGATCGTCAAAATAACAAGGTAAAAATTACTCTTACTAGGCCAACTCTTTCAAAAGTCACAAGAACAACATAATTCAATTTTACTATCATATTGTATTTATAATCCACACTACTACTGACACTAAAATTAATATGCAATTACTTATGGTATTACTCACTAATCCCATAAACCAATGATGTACTGTATTATCATAAATTACTAAATCACCTATTCATACTTTTAAACTCTCATCAGACTTAATGGCTATTCTAATACTACTGTTATCACCATTAAGAATCACTACTTAATTTACTTGGTAACATTGCAGTACAGTATCAGAAATTCAATAGTATTTCTCCTCCCAATGGTAAAGGCAACCAAGCATCATTATTTACTTGCATGGTAAAAAGGAAAGAAAAAACTACATGACATTTCAATTTATTGCTTATAAAGGGACAACCGAACCCTGTGCTAGCACAATTTTTAAGTTGCTGTGTACAAAAACATGTGTATGAGATTTGTGTAATATACACCAAGAGTAATTTCCTTTGGTACACAGACATTATTGCAAAGCATAGATAAAAAAAAATAACTTTTTCCATCTATATGCAAAGAAAAAAAAACTAAGAAAATAATGAAGTGGACCCAAAAAACTTACCACCAAAACAATTCCTGCCATTCACTAAATTAATCTGCAGTGCACTTACCAATTATACCATAATCATAAGAACTAATAATTGTAAAAATTTGGGGCATGCATCAGTCATTCTAATTTTCAAGAGAGTTTTGAGATAGATGTCTATGCCTGATAATCAGTACATTTGTACATATAAATGTACCAACAATTTTCCCTAGGACTTTTCAGTTTTAAGTACATTCTTATGAACATTAATTGCACTGTGGAAGAAGAAAAGATGGGGAAAAAATTGCTTCCACTGGTCATGCAATTTCAAGCTGCCATTCTTTGCCAGCTAGGTAACATTTCCAAGAAACACGCCTCACTGATATGAAATGATTTGTGCACTGTACTGCCAAACTATTTAGACTCCTATAACACACATACTGTATTCAGGTACAAGAAACTATAAGAAATGATTGTAATAAATTATGAGATAAAAGAGATTTCTCAAAATTTAAATCACAACCACATTCTCTATGAAATGGCTAACCTATGCTACCAGCTGGTATTGCACTGGATTTTAAACAGGAAAAGTTAAGCAACTTATCCTATAAACTTTTTCACTTGAATATGCATTCATGACAAGACTAGGCAACATTTTTAACATTTTTAAAATGATTGATCATACCCTCTAACAGATTCACTTGTAATGAAAACATTATGCAATAAAAGTCATTTCACAAACAATTCAGAATAAAGAATGAAAAACTTCCAAGCCAATTACTGTAACTACAATTACCTCTAACCAAAATACAACATAACATAAAATACAATCTCAACACCAAAATTTAGGTTCTAAGTATACATCCCTTTATGAATATGTGTACATAAAAAAATACTAAATACTTTGCTGTGTAATGATGAGTTATACAATTTTTCATCAAATAACTAATTTTCCCCATAGGGGAAACTTTGGAATCATACAATAAAAAATCATAATTTAAGCCATCTCCAAGTAACATACATTGTGCAATGCACCTTTCACTAAGATACCGAGCTATTTACATGACAAAACTAAGTGATCAGTATTCAGAGAAAAGAAGTGTACAGATCATCTACTAAGACGCAGACTATAATCTACTAAGACCAAAGACTATATAGACTTCAAATTGAAAAAATGAAGAAAGGGACAGGCTTTACCTATGTAGTCGAGGTACACTGCATTTAAACTGAATGTGTGTAAGGCAAGCTGAGCATTCTGGTAAGCAAAATGGCAAAGGTGAGCAAAAAAGGCTCACATGGTGTGTATCTGAAATCAGCTTTTTATGTCAGCAAGCCTACTTGCCATATTTTAGTTTGAAGAATTTGACAGATTCAAAGTTTATTCAACTTCCTCGAATGTGTGGCATGTGCCTACTATAAGGGCATTTGACCTTCTCAACTTTGTGGTACAAAAAGACTAACAGGAAGTTTACCAAGATAGAATTCAGTTACTTCTACAGTAGCATAATTATAAAATTCTACTTCTACAACTGATCAACCTTAATGTTTGTCCTTTGCCATGGTGGTAAGATTCCTCAAATATAAAATATCTTCATTTTTTATATCTTTATCTGATGTAGCCTCCTAATTATATATAGGCTACATGCCAGTTCATATATATATATATATAACCAACCATAACAAATTACATATACTTACAAATATTAAACTGTTTTTGGCTTTGGTGGCTTCAAAAAGCCTATTCTCCGCAGATATCTAACAATGAATGGTGTTGCTGTCAATGTGATGCCTATACGAGCTGGAGCAAAAACCTTGTGAACAGCATAAGCTACAACGAAAGTAGCGGCGCCTGCAGCTCTTCTGGTATTTGCATCTGACTCCCCTTCTGCTTGAGGAGGCCCCGTCACATCCGGTGCTGTACTATCAATGCCACTATCAACCACACCATCACTAGCAGTTCCCAGGTTAATACCCAAAGCCTTAATTAATCCAGTCATGTCTACACCACTGAAAAAAAAAAAGAGAAAAATACAATTAAAAACTTAATTCAACATGATCCATAATCTTAATGACTAATCATTATTTACTAGTAATATCAGGCTCAAAATCAAAGGTTTGAAGAAGTTTACCTTAGAAAAACCAACAAAATTAAATGTGTGAGGATGCTTACCATACAACAAAACTAAGTAGCTACTGAAAAATAGATTTATCAACTAGATCAAATTACCATTTAGCATTTAGACCAAACAGCATAATAATAAAAGAAACAAGTTTCCTTAATTATGCAAAAGGTTCAAAATTTACTCACCTAGAAACCAAAAGATAACAAATCCCTAATGATGTTAGAGATATTGCAACATGAAACACTATGACAGTTGATCCATATTCTTTTACAGCACGTTGTAATTTTTGTCTTGCTGTTAATTGTACATGGGGAGTTTCAGAATCCACACCTTCACCATCTTTTTTCTCTTGAACTCTATCAGTCATGCAATTATGTATGCGCCTCTCTTGTTTCACAACTTCTCTACCACACACACATCCACTGTTTGAGATGGAGTTAAAAAGCCAATAACGGACAAGGTTAGGATAGTTTGGTGTTGGAGGCATCCCTGCTACTACTAGTCTACCACTGTAACACAATGAACCATAATGTCTAATTGTATGTCCCGCCACACTTGGTAAAACTGTAACACCCCGCATGCCCCATTTAGCTCCTGAACTGCCAAAATGACACAAGGCAGTACCTGAAGTCTTCTTTGATGAGATGTGAGTAGACTGGTGGTGATCCTGAAGGTCACCTGCAACATATTTGTCATCCTGTTCTCCATGACAATCTGGAGCATGAAAATGTGATGGCGCCTGTGCACTCAATCCAAATGGCTTGGGTACGTTGGTTTGAATGGACTGAAAGACAAAAATGAGGTTGAAAAATTAAAATGAGGGCAAATGCGTAGGAACTTTAAGTGTACCTACCAAGATCAAATATAGCTAATTGAATAATATTTCATTTACTTCTTTACTTTCAAATGCCTGAAATTTTGTCCAGAAATCATATTTGCTGATAATTATTATTATGAGGCTATACTACCTAATAATAATAATAATAATAATAATAATAATAATAATAATAATAATAATAATAATAATAATAATAATGTGCAAATGAAGTGAAAAATTAGTGAACCAAGTGAAAGCCAAACATTTTTACTTCCTGAATCCAGCACACATCAACCCTTCATACTAAATTTAGTAAACATCAAAGTAGGACAATGTACTTACTGAATCAAGTGAAACTGTATTGCTCCCATCATAAACTCCAATGTGACAATCTACAGGGACTGAATCAAAGTTGTAACTGCTTTCTCTGACACCTTCACTCTTCATCATCCCAGAACTGTAAAGACTTCCAAGGGCAGCAAGACGAGCACTTGATGTGTCTCTGGTGCGCCTTGGAGAGAACTGAGCCTGTGAAAAAAGTGAATGTTACAATAAGCTTGCATAACTTTAAAATGAAGTCATATATAAAAGTGACTTCAAATTAAAATATAATTACATTCCACAAACTATCATAATGCACAACAGTAAAATTTAACTTACTTTCTCTGAAGCCTCAAGTTCTTTAACATTTGGGGGCATAAAGATATGTGGAGGTGGTAGAGGAGCTGCGCCAGACTGTGCTACCACTTGGTGCATTTGCTGATGACGCTGCTGTTGCTGTGTTCCAACTGCCTCAGCCCCAAGACGACTTTCACCTGAAGTACAAGACCCACTACCATAAGGAAATCACTCACTATTGACTATTATCCGTTACAGAGAAGAGTAAGATTAGGTTAAAATATCATGCACTAAATGATAAAAAGAACATGAATGTGCCAAAACAAAACCACAGAATGTAAGTAACAAATAAAAAGAAAACCTGTGAACAGTGTCAAGGGGAAGGAAAGGAACAACAACTGACAATGTGTATTATGCTAAAATTTCTGTTTAAAATAATGTATATGACTATAATTCAATTGTCTCTTAGCAAAGCTATAACCCTCGTAGGGAAAGCGAAATACACGCCAATGGTCTCCAATAGGGAAGCAGCCCAGACTGGATAAAGAAAAAGAATAAACAAGTAAAATAAAAACATACTGACAAGATACAACAATGAAAACTACAAAATGAGACTGGTGAGCTTGCAGCTAGTTTGAACTTATGAAATTCCAAAGTAATAAGACCTTCACTTCTCCTGAAGAATAAAAATTATTCACCAGACAAAGCATTACCAACTAAAATTGATTTAACTAGCAAAGAAAAAATAATTCTTTCATTGCGCCTTGGCATTCATAACAAACAATATATAAATGTTAGAACGTTCAGAGAAATGTTGCATGACAACCACTCCCCTTAACATCAATATGATGTCAGGGTCTGACTAAATGCCAAATATACTTGGCAGCTCCCAGTTTCTATATATGTTTGACAAAGCATGTAGCAACAAGGAACTATACTTCATACATACATATACTTTAAATCTGGCACAAGGTGGAAAAGGTGTTGCACAAAGACTATACAAATTAACCCAAAAAAAAAGTACCATTTACAAATTGAAGTTACTGTGAGAGCGTAGTCAATTTGCACAACTCACTGTTTGGAAAGAGAGGACTGAAGGAAATTTCATGCTGACCATTATACAGAAAAATATTCTTATTGACAAAATAAAATTATAAAAAAAATTATATATAAAATATATATATATATATATATATATATATATATATATATATATTTATATTTACTATATATATATATATATATATATATATATATATATATATATATATATATATATATATATATATATATATATATATATATATATATATATATATATATATATATATGATTGCATGCAAGATAAATAACAGATTAACATTAATATGACAGTAATGAAGTACTGTGTCATTGTCCAATTTGTCTAAGTAGAATAAATTACAGATGGAAGGCTTTCAACATAATCCAAGTAAATCCAAAAACATCTAACTTTCCGTCATTTTTTCATCCCTTTCACATGCTAAGGTGATCAGGTGTGCAGCACATGCTCCCCCCAACTCTTGGCAGCTGACACTACAGAATCAAGGCATGCAAAATTGTCTGGCTTGCTGGCCCTTAGCACCATGTACCCAAAACTCTCTTCTGTTAGGTCAGAAGTCTTGTTAAAAATATTTTAAACCAGCAATTTGGCTTTAGTTCATTCTTACAACGTTCACTAGCATACTACCTAACTAACTTTTCTCTTTTATTTTAGTTCTGTTACAGCCAAGAGTATTTTATTTCAAATTATATAATTTTACCTCTATAAATGCTTACACATACAGTACTTCTAGCTACAACTGATTACACTAGTTAACTGATTTAAGATTTTGGATTGTCTGTTTAAACTATTTTTAATGATATCTTGTTGAATTTAAAGTATTAAATGATATCTTGTTGGATTTAAAGCACTGTCAAAGCTATAGATGACCATCATATACACCACATGGGATAGCAGAAAATCTACATTAAGATGGATCCTTACGATTACCCTAGAAGCTGGCTTCTTTGATATGAAGAAGCATCTAACAAAGTTGGGTAGTTATGAGTAATAGAACTGATGTTTTTCATACACAAACAGTTTGCATATTAAGGATAATTCACTTCAAGAAAAACTGTATTTTACAAATACATATAGGCAGTAGCAATTATGTACCAAGTCTATAATCTGAGGCCATAAGCAACATTCACAATACAACTAAGTACCTATAAATGGAAGGGACTTTCAAAGCTTAGAAAAAATGCACTGGATCGATAATTGTAAAAATATTTATCATCTTTTGAATCCATAGTTTCCACTGCAAAATATGAAAACTTCTAACCTGGTTCACAGCTATCAATAAATTTGTTATTCTACTTCAATAAACTAAATGTCAATTTTGAGTTGTTTACTGACCAAAGATTAAGGCTAATGCAAAGTAAGCTATCCTAACACCCCTTGGGGCTAACACCTTGTACTGGCCCTTTTAATATGCAGGTCTAAAGTCTGTTATAATTTTGGAGCAACAACACTTATTCATAGCTAGTTGTGCTTCTGGGTATTCAGGAACCTCTTTATAATTCTACTAAAATGGCAGTAAAAGTTAAACAGCACCCTGATCCTCACTCAAGAATAAAGCTCCTGTCAATGGACACAGTTCTAAGATGGAGGAATAAAAATAACCACTGAAAATTCTAAAACTAAAACAATGACACTAGAAAAACACTTGTTAATATCTACATCAAAATGAAGCTAAACAGACAAAATGATCATCACATTAATTTTTTTTTTAATTTAAAAAGTCTAAATACTAACTATGCATTTCACTCTATTCAGTAAACGGCATAACAACGGAGAGGAAATAATTAAATTTTTCAAGATGATCAATCATCAAAATATAGATGAACATATTAATATCACAGGGCTGGCCTAAAGACTACTGACTGCCAATGTATATACAGACATTAATTAACAAAGATGATGTCTTGTGGCCTCAAAATTAACACTTTGCTAACACTTGATTCATTCAAACATTAATCAACACCACCCTACAGATACTGAAGACAGAAAAGGCAATAACTTGAGGCTACCCAAGTTACAACTGTTCTTAACATTGACTATGAACAAAAACTTTGACAAACGTTCATCCTACAAATATAAATTAATGAATTGTTGGGCTAATTAAGTAGTGATTTTAAAAGTAATAAAAGCTGCCTTTAGACTGGCACATCAATAATGACAGGACTAGGGAAAATCAGTGTGCATTTGGTTGCTTTGATATTAGTTAATAAACTTTACTTCAAAATTGACATTTTTTACCATTTTTATTATAAAGTCACTAGGCTAGCTTATTGCATGTGCTTAATAATGTGTAAGCAAATACGCAAACTTTTCGAGGGGCTATGCCTAATGCACTAGGTTATTTTTTCTAAAATTAGCAATGCCTACCAACAGTTATGCTTTACATATATTCAAGTGTAATGCATCTGGCAAAAAAAATACGTAGTTTTACATGGACGTCAAGGTTATGGCGATCTTTTCCACCAAGACGTAGGCTAACATTGCCCCAAGGAGGCCTACATCCCGATCCACGCTAGTAACAGCAAGGAAGTCCTTGAAGAGGTCAAGGGCAGGAAAATGACTTCCCAAAGGCTAGGTTGATCTAGGCGTCAAAGTAAGTACCAATTTTGCCGGGTAACAATGAAAATGACAAACATGAGGTGGCACTGTCAATGTCAGAGAGTCGGGCTAAAAAATCATGGGACAGTTAACAGGCTCAAAAATCAGGGGACACCTGCTTACCAGCGGTCAAGGTGTGCTTCTGTCGGAAAACAGCGGCAGAAATGTTCCTGCCGCACTTGACTGTCTTCAGAACTGTCGCCGACATTTTTGACTGATCAGTACGAGCTGTAAATGCAGAACAAAGGAGATACTTGAAGAGAAAACCCCTGCCGTTCGCGTCTCCGTCTGCGAGTTAAATGCTGGCTGCCATCAGCTGATGCCAAGTAGGACAGGTTGGCTCGGCTGTGGAGGTTGGGGACGGGATGCATGGGATGGAGGGGTTGGGGTGACCTGTCCCCACCTCCTCCCCAATCTCTAAAAGGATTCGTGTCTCGTGATTACAGCAAGGTAAATGAAGGTCATACAGTAAGTTAATATACTGTATATGAACAGAGATAGAATCATCTACCTTTTTAAAACACTGCAGTCACTACAAACATGATAAATGCATTTATTTTGATTGATAATCTTTCTTCTACATTTCTACAGTTTTCAGTGAGTTGCCCAGCGCATTCCACGCTTGGAAAATTTATATCTGTATATTTGCCCAAGTCAACCGACTTTTCATATGTAAACAGCGGATCCCTTGTAAAGGTTTGTCATTCCAACTATTTCTGGTTCGCTATTAATCTATGATGTTAGCACAATAAAATATAATTGTACGGACGAAAACAAGACAAGCATCCCACTTTCTCTCCCTCCAGTGCGTCAGCTGGAGGAGACCGCTCGAAGGAAGCAACTTCTACCATACAATATTTCTGACTGTTTCTCTCTAACCATTGTTGTCTCGATTCATGTACAGTCACCAATACTTGCACTGCCATGCGTGCATTCCAATCATGTACTCATAATGTTCCACCGAATCTTCTGTGTCGAACTGTATGGAGCCTATGTGTCTGTTTGTGAAGACACCAAACGTCTCGCCATTTCACATATATTATGCTACTGCATTGTATTCATTTATCTGTCTCGAATCTCATGCAAATGTCCATATGTGGAATTTTCTGGCCTTTCCACTGATATATGTTTCATCATTGTACGTTTATTATGCCTCACAATCGCCATATGTTTGTGTCCACAAGCACAGACCTTTGTTTTGACCCGTCTGTGTGTAGAAACTACTTTGCAGCTCGCACCAGCCAATAACAACTTCGAAGAATCTGTACATTCATAGTAATCAAAATGACATTGATCATATATATTTAATTTTTTTCCTGCTGACCACAATTTTATTCCCAATTTATGACACAAAAACAATACAAATAAAACATTGTCAATGTGGGTGCTTAGTAAAAAAATTCTTGGGTTTCATATTCTTGTATTACGGAATATAAAAAAAAAATTTTAATTTTTGTCTTGTGTTTCTCTTTCCTCTCTTGAACTACACTTATTTACAATCCTTATTCTGGTAAACAATCTACATTTAACGAAAAAGGTTATTACCTCTTCAGGCAATACCGCCAAGGTAGTAATATAATCTGATAAGGTTTTTACTGAAGGTTTTCCTTCCTTTAAAAAGCTTTATCTCCATGGAAAGTTTTACAATGCACATCAAGGCACTTATCTACTACTAATATAAATTCACTTGTATCAGGTCAGTTTTTACATATGAGAAGACCTAGACTTCAATAGGAAAAAATAATGATTTTCCCGTAGTTTCTGACAACAACTTAGCTGTTAATTTAACTCTGATGTGGTTTGCTTTAGAAAGAGTAATATGACTTGATAAACTGAAAGTCATTTTCATATCACTAGTACTACTAATAATCTCGCGAACACATCCATTATCAATATTAACATTATTTTCCAAAGGTAATCCATCGACAATGAAATTATTTCTAAA
Organism: Macrobrachium rosenbergii; assembly: GCF_040412425.1. Lineage (NCBI taxonomy): Eukaryota > Metazoa > Arthropoda > Malacostraca > Decapoda > Palaemonidae > Macrobrachium > Macrobrachium rosenbergii. The sequence goes on along the minus strand of NC_089796.1, from coordinate 14,202,304 downwards.
GAGTTTTAATAGATGAGGAGCATCCGCAAAAACATGTAACATCACGGTCAGACTAGGAAATATTGGTATCACAATTATGTATGACTGACAGGTTTCTTGTAATGAGAGAGAGAGACCGAAATTTGTTGTGTACAGTAGATTAAAATTGACGGCAAAGATTAAAAATGAGCTTTAACATATTTTCGCATATTTTTCTATAATATCTGAGTAGAAGGAAGTGTGAAGTCAGGGTGAAGATTTGCCGGAGGGCTAGTTTACAATCGTATTTTCCTTCTATTCTCAACCTTCTGATAACGATCAGAAAGTCAGTCCTATCCCAAGGCAACTTGAGACAAGCCGAAGCTTGTTTTGATACAAAGTCAAATTCTTCTCCCATACCCTCAAGGTTTGTATTTTTGAACAATTTTTTTTTTTTTACTAAATTTTACCAAGTAAAGTAAACTACCGAAAGAAAGCTAATTTTATTCTCTAGACTGATGTATTTATTTAACTTTACAAGGCAATACATCTGAAATGTGTGTTCACTATGCTACTTTTTTCTTCTTTTCATCATACATATATGAACAGATACGAGTAAATTTTCTTTTTTGCGTAGAGAGAGAGAGAGATAAACGTACATAACGAGAATTTTCTTAGGGAGTTCCTCAAATATTCCTAAATAACAAGGCAAATACCAAAATGATATAGTGGCAAATTATGCATCACAGCCTATGCTGACATGAAGTTAGATTTACCTTACACGAATAACTTAAAAATCGAAATTTAAAGCTCGGCCACATAAGAAACAAAACAAAAATAATTGCCGCTCACTATTTCAATCAACTATGATGTTTACGCCTCCAGAAGCAACTCTTTATAATGAGTGGAGACCTGCTTGGACTCTTGATGACGTCATGCGCAGACCAGGTAGATTTTGGGTCAGAGGTGGGGTGACCCTCTCTTCTTTAGGTCTCGCGAGGAACTGTTGAAGCAAGCCCTAAATATTATTATTATTATTATTATTATTATTATTATTATTTATTATTATTCAGATGAACCCTATTCATATGGAACAAGCCCACAGGGGCCACTGACTTGAAATTCAAGCTTCCAAAGAGTAAGGTGTTCATTCGAAAGAAATATGAGAAGGTAAAGGGAAATACAGGAAGAAGAGATCAGTTATTAGAAAAACAGAGAAACTAACAAATTAATAAATACAGAGGAAAGAAACGTTTCAAAAGTTCCTCCATTCTGATGAACGTAAAAGGCTTCCTTATATATCTGTTGGGCTTGAAAGCAGAACCTTTCGTCAAATCCTACAGTTTTGGACACTTCTTGTTTCTTGCTGAGTTTCATGGGGCGGTAGTTTGCCATGAGGTGACTGAAGATACTGCTTTTTAGTCATCGGAGATTATATATATTTATATATATATATATATATATATATATATATATATATATATATATATATATATATATATATATATATATATATATATTATATATATTATTGTAAAATTAATTATTCTTATCATTCTTATGATTTAATCTTCTCAAAGGCCGATGACAATGGTGAATAATTATGCAACAGGCATTGCCATTATGTATATATATATATATATATATATATATATATATATATATATATATATGTGTGTGTGTGTGTGTGTGTGTGTATATATATATAATGTATGTATATGTTTGTATCTATGCATGTATGTGTATGTAGAGTACACACACACACACACACACATATCTACTAACTATATATATATATATATATATATATATATATATACTATATATATATATATATATATATATACATATATATATATATATATATATATATATATATATATATATATATATTATAAGGAGCATATTAACTACCTTAACTCATCCTAAGAATAGGGTGACTACGAACATGTGTGTTTTGTTTTCGCGTTGTTTATGAGTTGGATTCACAAACCATGACCTGAGTTGGGGTATAATGTAGATGTGAGTAAAAACGCTGCCATCTTTCCTGCCTAACAGGTCAAAAGTAACACCTGGACACTATTGTTCTGCGTTCTAAAGCTGAAGACGTAAAATGAAGATTTGATATCACACATTTAACTGTTTTGATAACACGGTGTGATGAGGATGATTTGGTTTTTAATCATCTAAATGAATGATAAAAGAGCCCAATATCTACTGTATAGTCTAGGTATAAAAGGTTGAGACTCGAAGGTGATTGGCACTTCTGCCATACTTTCTTAAACCCGTTCAAACTTTTTAGGAAAAGGGTGATAATTTGGTAGGTTTGGCAGTTGCTTTGAGCGGCTCTTACGGGCTGCCATTTCCTCGTGCACAGATGATTAAGGGAAGTGACCACAGGTCACAGTAATAAGAGGATTGCCTATCACCTCCCTCCATTCGTCAGTACAAAAGCAAAACACGAAGATTAAAACATTATACTTGGACCTTGATGTGCATTTTTCATTTTGCTCAATACAAAATTTAATTACAAGTGTATAAATATATATGTATATATATATATACATATATATACTGTATATATATGCCTTTTGTGTATACAAGTACATACGTTAACATATATGCATGCACACATTACTTTAAAACAAAGTCACTTGTAAATAAAAGCAAATAGCTGGACAGTACACTTGAGTATGTCAAGTCTCAGGATTAACCTTTACCACGAGGTTAATCCTGAAAGTGTATAGGATTAAATACCCGCTTCGGCAAGATGGGAAACGTGTCAGCACCTCTAATTATACGAAAGTCTCAAACTTTCGTAGCTAGGGTCTAGAGTATAGGCCAGACTCACTGATGAAAATAAATGATAAAATACGATGGAAAAAAAAATACTGTTATCGGCTGCGCAGATTAACTGCAGTCGGATTATAAGTCGGGAAGAAGTTTGGCACCGTAGCTAATGACAGCCATGTTCGTAGTCATTTTGGTGTTGACTGTAAATGCACTGATTAATCAAGAGTTTTATTTTCAAATTCTCTTTGTCTT
>NC_089796.1:14169301-14194301 GCF_040412425.1 Macrobrachium rosenbergii | reverse complement strand
CTTCTTACTGCTAATGCTACGTCTCATAATAATAATAATAATAATAATAATAATAATAATAATAATAATAATAATAATAATAATAATAATAATAATAATAACAACGGAGAAGCAAATCCACAGTTATGTATATGTACAGTACATATATTTAAAGATAAATCAGTATAGATAGCTTTCGGGAACTTGTTCGGTTCCCTTTTCAGTCTGAAACAAGTTCCCGAAAGCTATCTATATTGATTTATCTTTAAATATATGTATATATAACTGTTGGACTTTTACTCCATTTAAAACTCATGCTACTAGTATTTTTAATAATAATAATAATAATAATAATAATAATAATAATAATAATAATAATAATAATAATAATAATAATAATAATAATAATAATAATAATAATAATAATGAAATTTCCGTATTACCCCTTGTTCTTTGGGAAAGAAACTGAAAAAATACATTTAGGCATTACACATATCCACATATGTCCGAGTTTAGCTTTAGTATTGTGATGATGAAGTAAGCATCCAGCCTTACAGAACCAGGAAAAATTACAACTTATGATAACTCAAACGAAGCGCTGATGGTGAGCTTCTACTGGATTCTCATAGGAACAGAAGAGCCCGTGCTGGAATAAAGAGGCCTAATATCTTCCCGAGATTAGCTTGGCCTCAGGTTTTCAGCTTGTGTCTGTCAGACAAAACAGCCAAGTTAGCACTTACTATGAGCAGACAATTACTCTGTTAAAAGGTAATTGTTCTCAGTTAGATAAACATGCAACAAAGAAAACCAGAGTGTTTCAGCAGAAATATGCGCCCCATCAGTGGTGTTCTCCAGAGGCGTTAAAGCAACAAAGAAGACTAGGGTACTTCAGCAAACATATGCGCCCTATCAGTGGTGTTCTCCAGAGGCGTTAAAGCAACAAAGAAGACTAGGGTACTTCAGCAAACATATGCGCCCCATCAGTGGTGTTCTCAAGGTGTTAAAGCAACAAAGAAGACTAGGTACAGCAGGCATAAGAGGCGTTAAGCAACAAAGAACTAGGTCAGACTATGCGCCCCATCAGTGGTGTCCTCCAGAGGCATAAGGCAACAAAGAACATCAGACTACTTCAGCAGACATATGCGCCCCATCAGTGGTGTCCTCCAGAGGCGTTAAGGGACGTAAGAATGATTGGGATGTCTTTTGAAGGACCTTCGACGTACACGATAACAGCCTACAAGACCAGCCTGACTGATTTTTGTCTGAAGAGTCTATATCAAGAGTTGAAACTACCATTTTAGGGGCTTTGTATCAATGACAACTGAACCTCACTTTGTCATGCCCCGTCTTCGTGGGTCTATGTCACTGGCGATTTCGGATTATGGACCATGCAGTTACAGTGCATCTCCATGTAATGATACATACAATTCCGACCTGCTGAAGGGTCCATGTTTTTAACAAAAACCAGACCAATGACGAAAAATATCTGATTTCGCAGTATGCATGACTAATCAAAATTTCCGCAGAACTTTTTGTTTCTTACCTGAAATGGCCATAGCATAGCAAATATATTTTTGTTATTTGCGTGGCTGCTATTAAATCCACAGAATACTCAGCCGATTTCAGCATCACGACTCCGCAACAAGTGGACTGAATGAAGGTTCAGAAGTCTGAATCGCTTATTGTGACAGACACACCTTGCGGAATTTCTACTTCAGTCTAGGCTCCGACTCTAAACTCACTTTTGGTTATTATCCAATATTACTCCTTAGCTTTCTGTAAAAGAAAACAATTGAGATGGCTATTTGTCTGTCCGCCCTCAGATCTTAAAAACTACTGAGGTTAGAGGGCTGCAAATTGGTATGTTGATCATCCACCCTCCAACTATCAAACATACCAAATTGCAGCCCTCTAGCCTCAGTAGTTTTTATTTTATTTAATGTTAAGGTTAGCCATGGATCGTGCGTCTGGCACCACCGAGTCAAATTCCAGAGGCATCGCCCACGCGCCTTCACTTGACTGCATCTGGGGAGCAAATGAACGCTGCCCAGTCGTAGCTGAGAGTTTCATACTGCAGCACATCGAGGGTTTCATACAGCATTATTACGCTGTACAGAAAACTTTAGTTGCGCCGAAGAAACTTCGGTGCATTTTTTACTTGTTTTTTATTGCTTTCACGAATAACAGAGGACAATACGGAAATATCCTATTATTATTATTATTATTATTATTATTATTATTATTATTATTATTATTATTATTATTATTATTAGCCACCCAATAACCCCAAATTCACATCCCCAAAACCTTCGGAACCCGTCATGTTACTCGCTTTCCCAGCCAATGAGATACCAAATTTCAACTTCTCATATTCTCCAACTTTTTTTACAAAATTGTCCTCACACTTTCAGGAAAAATGCTTTCAGAAATTTAATTCAGTTAGGGCTTCCCTGGTGCATATATGCATGTATGTATACGTATATAATGCATATATATATTTATATATATATATATATATATATATATATATATATATATATATATATATATATATATATATATATATATATATATATATATAATATATATATATATAGATACATATATATATACTCAATGAAATGTACTCGCAGGAATATTCGACCCTGTGTTGGAAAACATTCAGTTGAGCCCCAACTTTTTAACCTCTCAAACTCGAGGTATGGGCTCAAGCATGCCAGCGTTGGAGTAAGAGCTGCGACTACTGGCAACTCCCCAGTAAGTATCCGACAGAGAGAGCCGACTTCCTATGTGCAGCGTAATTTGGCAGCCATTTTGATTGTGTGTAACTGGAGCTGGAGTGACAGCAACGTTTTGTAAACAAACATGCTCTGAGTGCATTGCAACCCACTGTGGGGGCCAACAGTTTGTCTTTATTGCTGAACACAACAAACTGCCAATGTTTATTTATTTGACAGCTGTTATGATTGTTCATTTTATGGACGTATATCAGAAAATAAGGGGACAAATAGGCCTATATAAGTATGTAACAGTAAGAGGACCACTCGGATACATCACAGTCAAATGTGACTAGATCTGCAGAACAGACTTTGCTCCAAATAATAATTTATTTAGGTCATTCAGTGGGATAAAAATTTTATTCTTCCTCAGATATTCTTACAGACATGTATGTGGTATATTTATAAAAACATAAATGTTTAAACATTTTTATCTCAAAGTTCTGTAAAATAAGATAAAATAACCTTGGAAAAATGTTTTTACAATTTTATTTTTTTCTGTAAATAAAATAATACATATTTTCAAACATTTAGGCTATGTAAAATTACTATGTAAAAAGGATGCATCTGGAAAAGTAATGGTATTGTACTTCAATGTCATTAAATGATGGGCAGATATAATAGGCCCTAGGAGAAGAAATACTAGCAAAATGTCAAGCCTTCTGCAAATACTATGCCTTAGCAAAATATGCACAAAATGCTATGCCTTTGCTGCGACCTATTGGAAATAGGTAGCATTTAATTACTAATCAGGTACCACCACCAAAGGCATCAACACATACACATAGCACACATTCATTTAGCATTAAAAATCGCCACCAGTCCACCACCAAAAGCATTAACAGACACCAAATTAATCCCAGAGTTAGACAGGGCTATACTTATCTGTCAGTGTGAAGACCTGTTAACAAAATACTCATTGGATTATGAATTCATTTATGGAAATTTTCAACAGCTTTCTGTTTTTACGTAATTTCTTTTCTTTGATGCCTTATTCTTGATTTTTCAATTGATATTTTAGTCTCATTGCAACATACAATTGCTTCATAAACTGTACACTTGAGAACATGAAGGTGTACACAAAAGATCATGCCGATTGACATTGTGTCTAGCAACCTCCAGACACACAATCAGAATGGGTCGCTCGGCGCTCAGCCAATTACAATGCAGCAGGAAGTCGGTTCTTCTGTAGTTTCTCTCTGGTATTCGATTAGGTTACGGTATATTAGTCGGGAAGCATATTCCCCAACTGTATTATGGATCGGCCAGACGAGTGAGAACGGGCGCACGCTCAGCCTTTTGTTTGTTTTTAAGGTAATCCCCAACGGGCTTATACTAATTAATCACGCCGCGAAGCTGGAGCCACATATGGTCTATTCTGGGCGTGGTAAACATATTGAGATTATTTTCAAGAAGATTCTATGGTTAGTTTTAAGATATGGCGTCCCGCTTTTTTCAGGGAAGGTCCCGAACCATAATACAGTCAGTGAATATGCGTCCGGGAAAGAGTCCCAGTCGTTGGACTATCAAATTTAAGCCAAAGGTCATGCGCTGGGACCTATAAGGTCATTTAGCAATGGAAGGGAAACTGAGAGTAAAGAAGGTTTTAAAGGTGTAACAGGAGGAAGACCTCGGAGTTGCACTGTGAAACAACTGTTAGGAGAGGGTTGCAAGTAAGATGGAAGAAAGAGAATATGAACGGAAATACTGTAAAAGGAATGAAAGGGGTTGCAGTTAGGGGCCAAAGGGGCGTTGCGAAGAACCTTAAGTAATGCCTACAATGCACCGCGTGAGGTGTACTGATGGCACTATGCCCATACCGAATAGTCCTAGTCGAGACTTAATGGAAGTCTAGTGACAGCTTTCATACTGGTCAAACCGGAAAAACATTACACAAGAGAATACATCACCATAAAAAATGTCTACAATATGCGCATATGAACAGTGAAATTTTCGTATATGTTAGTGAAAATGAAAATCATACACAATCAAAGGCAGGCAAAATAATAATAATAATAATAATAATAATAATAAAATAATAATAATAATAATAATAATAATAATAATAATAATAATAATAATAATAATAATAATAATAATAATAATAATACTGCACTGGAAAAAAAAATCATCGAGTCTAGTTTTAAAAAAAGAAGGCTTTCGCAAGAATATAAATATCAGTCAAATACAACCTTGATCCTGTAATTTCAAAAGAAATGTAAAATGTTTAAACTTTAAAGAAGGTAATCGATATGTATAAAAAAGGATAACCAGATTTGTAACCAGAGTACTGGACAACTCCACCCCTTGGCGCCTGTCAGAAGTGGAATTTGGTTTCCATGTGGGCTACGTCTGTACTGCTTCCCCATCCTCCCTTATGTAGTGTGAATTTCTACCACTATGAATCACCCCTTCGTTAATGGCTTGGAATTCATGCCGAAACCGGTCAGGACCTACACCCGGTCTTTAATTATTCCTAGGGTTGTGAGATATATAAATCACGTGTCAGAGTTATTATAATCATTCTGTGTATCTGTGTGAGTGTGTAATTATAACGTTGACACGTGATTTATATATCACCTGTCAGAGTTTATTATAATCATTCATACACACACACACACATATATATATATATATATATATATATATATATATATATATATATATATATATATATATATATATATAATGTACTCATAGAAAATGAGGAAAAATGAAACAAAGAAAGAACATTCGGAGTTCACCGTAACATTTAAATAACTTGTAATATCAACAGTAAGCGGGTTCACACAAGACACACGAAACCAACTTAAACCTATTCATTCTTCTACAGCCACGAATTCCTGACACCAAAGTTTTCAAAGACACAATAAACAATTACAACGAAGGTAAACAAAAGCGCCAATGCGGTTGCAAACATCGCCAGTCGCTACTGAGAAAACAACAATTCACAACATTTGTATGATGCTTGTACCTGCTTATATGATGAGCAGCCGTCACATTGAATGACCTTCAAAATGACGGTGCGGAAACCGCTTGTACATGACGTAGTACGGCATTCGAAACCGTTGAGCTATTTATTTATTTATTTTTTTTAAGAAGTAGCAAAAAATCAAGCTCTATCTGCCTTGCGGAACGCAGTGACTCGCTGCTTCAAAAACCAGATACCTAGGGTTTGAGCCAAATTTCAGTAACTTCTTTCTTGTTCTTTACAGGGGACATTTGAGGATATTGGTCGAGAAACATGCCAAGCGCCATCCTGGATCAGAGTATTTTTTAATTTAATTTACTATATTTTAAAAATGGCACTCGGCATGTTTCTGTTTGAAAACTTCATTTATAAGTTGAAGATCTTGTAAATATGAGCAGGTATTCAAGAAAACTTATACATAACCAACCAACAAAAGAGGCCCGATGAAACGAATGAAGGCCGGATATTAACAAGGATGGCACTGAGGATTGAATCGATAGAATTTAGGCCAAAGGCCAAGCACTGAGATCTATGAGATCATTCAGCGCTAAAAAGGAAATTGAGAGTAAAAGATTTGAAAGGTGTAATAGGAGGAAAACTTCGCAGTTGCACTATGCATCAACTGTTAGGAGAGGGTGGAAAAGTTAAGTATATCTTAGTTCGACCAGACCACTGAGCTGGTTAACAGCTCTCCTAGGGCTGGCCAGAAGGATTAGATTTAGCCTATTTTACGTGGCTAAGAACCAACTGGTTACCTAGCAACGGGACCTACAGCTTATTGTGGAATCCGAACCGCATTATGACGAGAAATGAATTTCTATCACCGGAAATAAATTCCTCTAATTCTTCATTGGCCGCTCGGAGAGAAAGTACGAAGAAGGAATATGAAAGGAGGTAGAATACAAGGACGAACGGGGTTGCAGCTAGGGGGCCGAAGGCACGCTTCAAAGCTCCCCAAGTAGTCCCTAGAGTGCACCGCACGAGGTGCACTGACGGCACCAATTCCCCTCTCTCTCTCTCTCTCTCTCTCTCTCTCTCTCTCTCTCTCATTCTGAGCTGGAATCACCACACGACGACCTAGAAAAGCCTTACCCTTGAATTTTGAGCCCAACATCTGAGATAAGGCTGTATGGGTATATGACTGTATCAAATTGCTACAAAACTATAATTTTTTCTAAAAAACTAAAATAAATTATAAAAAAACAAAAAACGGGACCCAAAAATTTATTCGATAAGATGTCGCTGAGCAAAATACACGAAAGAGGAAAATAATAGGAAATTTTTTTTTTCTTTTTAATTGCTTGGAGCCCCACAAAGCCGCTATGAGGCTTCGAAAGTATGCTGAACCTGGGGTTCATTCTTGGCTGAATGGATTGTTCGCAAAACACTCTGTATTTAACATGTTAAACGCCTACAGATGTAAACAAAATCACTTAAAAAATATGCTGCCTTTGACAACGCTTTCAGTGAGCGAAAAAAATCTCAACTATCTATATTTTCAAAATCACGTATTACGGAATTAAACGAATAATCTCACCTGATAAACTACATTGCGCAAAAAAAGTAAACTTTTCCGATTTGAATGGAAGCTGTCAAGGGGCCCCCAACGCACCCGCCAAAAAAAAAGGTTACTAAGGGTGAGATCTTTTGTTTCAATGCCAGTGTCACGGCTTAGGCTAAAGGTACGGTCTGCAAACGGTTTGAGAATAGAACAGAATATACAATTTAGGCCGAAGGCCAAGCGCTGGGACCTATGAGGTCATTCAGCGCTGTAAGGGAAATTGAGAGCAAAAAGGTGTAACAGGGGGAAAACCTCGCAGTTGCACCAGGAAACAATTGTTAGAAGAGGATGGTAAAGTAAGACGGAAGAAAGAATATGAATGGAGGTACAGTAAAAGGAACGAACGGGGTTGTAGCTAAGGGCCGAAGGGACGTTGCAAAGATCTTTAAATGCCCACAGTGCACTGACGTCACTCCCCCCTCCCGCTACGGGAGCAAACGATTTGAGGAATCAAGTTTTTGCAAGGTCGGTCGAACCTTGAATGCAACATAGAATTAGAGGCTGTGGGTTGAATACCGACGGGTCTACGGGTTTCCTTTGTAAGTTTGCTAGCAACAGACCTCTTCTATTTAATCTTTGCAAGGGGCCTAAAATTCTTATAAGATACGGCTGAGATGTTATTTGCCGTTTTATCGAGTTTATCGATAAAATGGAGTTTTCTCTCCTAAAACCTTTCTTTCTTTTATTAAAACTCAGAACATAACAAATAAAAGAATAGTTAGTGTGGTCTTTTTTTTTTTTTTGCTATAACAACGTTTGCATTCAAAGTTCAATCCTCGAAGCTTATTCCCAAATAATGACAAATAGCGCATGACAAATTGTCAAACCACAAAATAAAGACAATTACAAATACATTATATACATAATATATATATAATATATACATACATACATACATCCATACATATAATATATATATATAATATATATATATATATATATATATATATATATATATATATAGAATACTTATATATATATATATATATATATATATATAATTAATTTCTGTACTTTGAGGCAATTTGATCACGGGGATAAAATGGAAAAGGATAAGCTGGTGAAGGGGAAGTACGTAAAGAACCGTATACGGAAGACTTAGCATGCTCGAGGCGCGGGAGAAGCAGGATGTGCTGATTCAATGAAATGGCAGCGGAAATGGATCAGGTTTTGGGAGCCGTTTCAGAGGCAAATCCCGGCTGCTACTACTGTTACTGAAATGCAGTATGGGAATCTTATCTATTAGGGGTTCGCAACTAACTCGATGGCTGTAAGATGAATATGGCAGACAATTTTGTTTTTCCCAGGAGCCACCCTTCTTACAGTAAACAGCTTGTTAAAAATAAATAAGCTATATATGTATATATATATATATATATATATATATATATATATATATATATATATATATTATTATGATTAGCAAGCACTCATTAGCAAATTGCCCCTCCTCCTTTGTTGTTGTTGGTTGTTCTGTCGTGTTTCATTTACTGCCAGCCGGCCGATCGATAGACCATCTGTCTATCGACTTAAAAACAGGGTTTAAAAGATTAAAGGCGCTCCCATTTTTGATAAAGATCTTCCTTCGAGGCAAAAGTAATCTGGCTTGTGGTTTCTCTACAGGCCCAAACCTCCCTGCCGGCAGCAGGTGCCAGTCAGTCAAACTCTGTGTTGGGCGCTGCCCCCTGCCCCATAGGGAGGATAAAGCAAAAGCCCACGAGTCTCGACATGCACGCGGGGCTGAAGATATGAAATGAAGACGTCCCCAACACCTGGCCCCATCGATGCCCTTTGCATCCCACCACGTGGCCCTTTCAAAAGTATACTTTTCCTCATGCCCTTCTGACCGTATTCACTCGAGCCCACACGCCATTGCTTGAGTTTCGAGGTTCCCATCGCCACACGCCCCTTTACGGAAGCCCTTGCATCACCACGTGGAAGAAACGCTCGTCCTCGAAATCGCAAGTCATCCACGGACCGCCTTCTACGCCCTGGAAAATCTGCTAAGGTAAAGTGCCCTGGAAGAGCCCATTTCAGTCACGCTTTTGTCTCGTAAAATTTGGCAAAGAGAAAGCCAGAAATCACTCACTTTGTCTAATGTGTCCGTGCGCCTCTTGCATCGGCAGTGTTAATTCTTTATTACCCTTTGGCACCCTCAGTGCGGTCAATTCATTATTCTTTTGTCTATTTTCACATTGGCGATAATGTGCATTCTCTCTCTCATTTCCAGAGGGATCCTATTTCGTGGAAGCTTCTCCCGGACTGTGTCTGAAAACCCCAGTTTCATTCCATCCGTAGGAATCTCAGCAGGATAGTAATCTACTTGAGTTCCTCTTTCCCGTATTGATATCATTTATGTAAATACACTCCTTTAAATGTGCCTACGTGTTTTACGAATATTTCCCTCAGTAACAAGAGCCCTATGCTATGAAATTCCCTTGTTTTCTCTTTTTACGTTTTTCCCGTAACCACGAAGTCAGAATCACAAGGCTAAATTACCTTAAATTGTTACCTGTCTCACAGAGCATATTGCAAACTAAAACCACGGAAAAACGTGTAAATATATATATATATATATATATATATATATATATATATATATATATATATATATATATATATATATATATATAAATATTCTTTTAACGTGCTTTTTTCCCCCATTTGTATGGGGTAAGTAATGATGCCTTCTTTTGAAGGACTTTTTGATTTGGCTTTGGGGTAGACTTTGTAGGCTCAATTGGCTGCCCTGCCTGTCATCGTATGTACTGTACCTGGTACTGTACAGTCAGGAAATGATTCCTTTACCCCCTGCGTTCACTAGAATGCCAATGGCAACGCCAGCTAGTTATAGTAGAAAACTGTTTAAATGTGAATGAATTCTCTGTTCTCAAAGGCAAGCCTTATTGATGGAGACGTTCCGACCAGTTAATATATATTCACTTGATTATTTCAAAAGAAATGAAATGACCTGATAAAGAAAAAAGTTTACAAACAAACTACAACGTGATTCATGATTTTATACGTGATTTTTGAAGATTATGTAAGACCTTGTATCAGGGAAATTACATAACGTAAAATCATCATACATTTGCGTTTGGCTCTTGAGACTGACATAGGAAAAGGACAGGTGGAGGGAGGTTTGCGGGAAGAGGGAGGAGTTTTTTGTAAGGTAGAGACGATGACCTATCAAAGCATTCATAGCCTCGTTAACTATTTTTCTCCTAACTCCTGAACCTTTTGAAGCTAGTTCTGATTTCCCATTGAAACTATAAATAATGTGGCTGCAACGACTGAAAATAAATATCAATACAATGTCTACAAAATCATAATGATAAACATGACCTATTCCTGTACACGAAATGAGAGAGAGAGAGAGAGAGAGAGAGAGAGAGAGAGAGAGAGAGAGAGAGAGAGAGAGAGAGAGAGAGAGAGAGAGGGTAAATGTTAGTTACTTCTAAAAAATTTTATAATAAAAGTGCAGTTTTCTTGTTCATTTCTTTCAGTTTCTTAACTCAGTTATTAAATACCATAACCTTGACCAGTCCCGTTCAAATGTTTCTCACCACAATTGGCTACATTAGAATTCAAATATTTACATAAAACTTCAAATGAATGACTGGACGTAAGGGTGCCTCTGATTGGCTGATTACAATTATGGGTATTAATTCGTTTACCGACACATGCAATGAGGCTCATCATCTGTTTTGTGTAAACCAGATATTTTCCTTTGAATATCACCTACTGTATTCTACGCTGAAAATTCATTCAAATTTGTGTAATTCAGTGCAACAGCATGGAAAGTAGCTGTATCTTGAACAGCCAACCGTTCTGTATATCGTTATCAGAAAAGAATAATTATTTTTTGTGAGAATATAGGTGAATAAAATGATCGGAAATATTGAATCCCCAACAGATACACAGGAGTTTGGAGATGATACTAATGCATGGGCAGAGATATTGGAATTAATAAAAATTTCATTAAATGCATTGGCGGTCCAGATAGGAATTCTATTTTTAGGCATACAATACCTGGTAGCAGTTGTCGGATAACATTTTTTTAGCTCATTCGTTGTGGCCAAGAATATATAGGATGTCTACCCAAGAAGAAGGGCCAAGAGAGGCCAGCTAAGAACGAAGTTTCCTTTCCACCGAACGCTGTTGAGATCACTCTCACAACTTTTAATATGGAGTTATTTTTACCATTAATATAATCTTATTATGCCACAGTTTTAATTATAATTCATCAGCCACTGACTGTTGCTAAACGCTCTTTTACTTTCAAATTATACTTAGTTAATATTCTTTATAGCATGGTTACTGGGTTACAGAATGTATATCTTTTTTGTTTACCATATAGAAAAATTCAAAGTAGCATATAATAAAATAAGCTTTGTCTATTTTCACTGTTGCACGCAAATTTCACATGTCTTTAGTTGTTGGCTAAGACAAAATAAATATCTTTTTAAATAAGAAAAAATTATAAAAAAAATATGGTATTCACTTAAATATTTGATACACACACACACACACACACACACACACACACACACACACACACACACACACACACACACACACACATATATATATATATATATATATATATATATATATATATATATATATATATATATATATATATATATTTATATGTGTTGGCGTGTCTATAACTGATCAATGACCAGCATCAAGTAATTGAAGCATAATTGCCATTAAAGCTAATATTTGCGTCTCAGAGCCAAGGCTGGAGTCATTGACGCTGCAGCCAACCACCAGACCAAAAAGTGGAAGGTGACCTCCCATGATTTCATGTTTATATTATAAGAACTTGCATCTGGATTCTGTCAGTTGAGAAAAGTGTCATTCATCTGCAACCATCTTAATAGTTTAAGTGAAATCCATCCACCCAAGGTCACCCTGCACGTGTGGTTGTAGTAGAACAACAGCATAACGGAGAGCATTTAATTTATACTAAAATCGGTATGTTTCACAATAATCGCGCGGTCAACAACGCGGCGTGAAGCTGTAAGTGGATTACATAATATCATATATATATATATATATATATATATATATATATATATATATATATATATATATATATATATATATATATATATATATATATATATATATATATATATATATATATATATATATATATATATATATATATATATATATATATATATATATATATATATATATATATATATATATATATATATATATATATATATATATATATATATATATATATATATATATATATTAATTAGACGATATTTACCAAGCTATATATTTTTGGTGTTCATCCCTTGATAAAGGCTGCCTGACCATGGTTCTCGAAGCTTCCAAGAGAGTAATGAGGAAAGAACTTGTTTTCCACGTAAATGCTGGGGCAATGGCATGACTTGGCTGTTCGCTCATTAATATCATAAAAGAATGCTGGCCACATTTAAGAAACTAGATGAGCAAAATAAATTTATGTGACGTCATTAAAAAGCAATCACATTCGCTAGATATTTGTGTGATTACATGATATCAACTCTCTCTCTCTTCTTGAAAAAATGGGTTGTGGACATTAAATGTGATAACTAAGCAAATGCATCGATATTTATTTTTAGTAATTGTAGCGATAGTATCTATTTATGAAATGTAAAGTCCACAGTAGCTTCTAAAGACTTTGGGGCTATAAGCAAAATCGTTAACGAAGCTATGCATGATTTGAGCAGGCAGTTCACCGTCCCTACCCACCGAACAATTTCTACCTCCTTCCATTCCAACCTTTCTCCCTCCACCTCCGTCTCCTGTGTCAGTCTCAGGAGCCAAACGACACTGCATGATGATATTACTCTACGTAATTTCCCTCTAAAGCGTTTTATATAATCCTGAGAAAAAGCACTTATAAACCCATTTTTCACGTTGCAGATTGTTCACACTTATTTTCTTTTTTTACCAACGTATTTCAGTTTTTTATGGAACACGTAAGTTAACATATATTAGCTGGTAAGGAGACGTCTGCACCAATCAGCTAATAGTACTACTACTTAACTACATAAACAAAAGCAGCGTTGCCATTTACAATGTCTCGTGAACTCTAGGGATAAAAGAAATCTTTCCCCCGACTGTACCAGTCACCAGCGCCCTTTTCCAGCAGCGAGGAGTCGTTGCACGTTAGGTTGACAGTCGAGACGTGTGTGTGGTGTGTGTGTGTGTGTGTGTGTGTGTGTGTGTGTGTGTGTGTGTGTGTGTGTGTGTGTGTATATATATATATATATATATATATATATATATATATATATATATATATATATATATATATATATATATATATATATATATATATATTGTTACATGTGGGTCTTGGCTGATCAGTTATTGGTTAATTTATGTAAAGTTGCACGGCCCTGCAGGCCAAGAATACACGTAACCTGTCTCTTGAAGCCAAGAGTTAACCTCAAAGACAGACGTTAATTAATCAAAGGTCACCAGTTAAGAGTAATTAACCTCAACAAAGAATATTCAAGGAATAAAGACTTTATGATGAACGTCGCCAACTCTGGACAGAAGAAATCTCTACTCGTTAAGAGGGTATTAAATACAGAGACGCAACAGTTCTCCCCAAACAATGAGCGCTAGGCACAACAAATACCAGAGTATTAAAATGAATTGCTTGCCTAAATCCCCGAGGTTTAGTGGGATAATTCGGCTAACGCTAACAATTTGACTTCATCTAGACTTCGTAATAGCATATCCCGTAAGTGGTGGCTGGAGAATGAAACAAAGAAAACGGAAATACAGAAAAGTTATTAGTCAATCGACGAAGCTTTAACAAGAATAGGACTTACCTTGAACGTCGAGTCGTTTGCGCATACGATGGACCCCAGGAGTCGGGATTCTGGCAGTCTTCCCAATTCACTAATTAATATAGACATAGGAGTAAAAGTGGAGTGAGGGAACAAGGGACACCGTTCCGGCACGCTACGAGGCGTATTTCCTCGTTCGTTGTCTATCTCTGTCTGACCTCGCTCGCGTTCCCGCAAGGTGAGGCGGTCTCTTGACATGCCGCCCCCGGCAATCTGACCTTGACAAAGGCATCGCCAAATGCATAGAGTAAAGGGAAAGATAGCTTAAGGCCACCATTACTAGAGACGATTGAGTGAAAACCCTCTCTGAGGTTTAGGTCCCTAATGCCATAGCATATTTTGTTTTTTGAACTACCCAGCCTATGCTCGGGCGCCATCTGTCTCTGCTGTGATCGTTATTTTGAATTGCCTGGCCTACCGGCGGGACAGAGATGTTCTCTGTCGAGGTCAATCTGACTAATATTCCTACACCTAAATACATCGAGGGCGAACAGCAGTAATATTTATAAAAAATATATATATATATATATATATATGGTATATATATTTTTTTATAAATATTCTGCTGTTCGCCCTCTCTGCATTATTTTAGTAAGAATGTCCTTCTAACAAAGATGGGACAGAATCTCTGCTGAAGCAAAGCAGGCAGGGGTAGGCCATGTTTTTTGAAAAATAACCGTTTTTAGTAGCTGATAGGTTAGCATTAGGGGGCCTAACCCACAGGGAGGGTTTTTACCAAGTAACCTCTAGTGAAGGTGGTCTTAAGCTTCCTTTTGCTCTGTCCTATGCATTCAGTGATGTCTCTGTCAATTTTTCAGAATGCCCTAACCTGACCCACGAAAGCCAGTAGGGAGAGGCTAACCTTGAGACTAAGAGCACGCGTTGTGCTCAGACTAACTTTCTCCCTTGTCCTCTCCTGTCTTTGTATTGTTTTACTCAGTGAATCGTTGTGAAGTGTTAACTAAGAACCCTGATTGGCAGCTGTAGTGCACAAGCAACTTGTGTAACGGTAAGTCTGAAATTTGACAATTTTCGTTGATTTACTAGTTTCTCCCCCTGTAATTTATCTTTTCCCTTTGTTTTCACCACTTCACCACCATCTACGAGAACCTGGGGTAATTCTAAGCCGGCTGTCCGCGGTGAGCTAGACTATGGCAATTGATGTTTTCCTATGTTATTTTGCTTGCTTTACAAGAATTTAAAGTAATATTTTGTCGGCCGGCTGTAATTAAACTCTAATTTACCTTTGAAGGCTACACTACCAACAGGGTAGATCTAAGCCAGCATTCCGCGGCAAGCCCCCCACCCACCTCCAATAGCTAATATGGCAACATTGTAACCAGTAAACACATTTAAAAATACCAACCTAATATACCATAGGGATGTTTACTGGTTATAACTTTGCCGTATTAGCCATGGAGGGGGGTGGTGGGCTCGCCGCGGAATGCCGGCTTAGACGTACCCCGCATTAGGTAATTCAAGTTGTGTAGTCTTCAAAGGTTAATTACAGTTTAGTTACAGCCGGCCAACAAAATATTACTTTAAATTCTTGGAAAGCAAGTAAAATAACATAGGAAAACGTCAAATGCCACAGTCTAGCTCACCGCAGAGAGCCGGCTTAGAATTACCGCTATTCCCGTGCACTAAGCAGGAATTAGAGAAAGTTAAGTGTAAGCAATTTTCAGGCAGCCTTGTGTCTCGATCCCATTGTTTGGAAGAGAAATAGTCTTCCTAGTACTAAAACTGCGTACGATATCTACTAGTACAGACATTCATTGTGTTAGATTTTCTTATGGGAGCAGGGAAAATTGAATGTGTCCGACGCTGGTGAAAGTTCATGTAATTTCCTCGCTATCACCGCACATTCTTTCTTTGCTTTCTTTGTCGGGACTAAGTGGGAAGTAAAGGGGTTTGATGTAATCCACTTGTTTCAGAGTAAGCCATTATCCCATATGTAGTTTCCTGGCTGGCGACCTAATTCAATTAAGTAATTGTCTGTCTTTGAGGTTAATTTTAGCTTTAATTGACAGGTTATGTGTGTTATTGGCAAAGCAGGGCTACATAAATTATATTAATTAATTAATAAACTCATCAGCCAATACACATAATATATATATATATATATATATATATATATATATATATATATATATATATATATATATATATATATATATATATATATATATATATATATATATATATATATATATACATACATACAAACATACAGAGAGAGAGAGAGAGAGAATCTAATTCCGTGTACATACACTTGTGCACGTTCATATTTATGCTTGTTGGTAGATAAGCAAATTAATGGCTAATTATAAGAGAAAACTTCAATTTTTTAAACGTCTTCTGATTTTGAATTAGAAGCCAAATGAACAATAACGAACAATAAATGTTGATTAAAAATTATATGAGAACACCGATTTTTAATTAGAAGCCAAATGAACAATAACGAAAAAATTCTTATGTTGATTAATTAATGGCTAATTTTGAGAACACTTCAATTTTTTAAACGTCTTCTGATTTTTAATTAGAAGTCAAATGAACAATAAAAAAATTCTTATTATTTATTATGTTGATTACAAAAGCACTAAACCAACCAGTAATAAGAATTCTTCCATGTTTTATGAATTAATAGGGGGGGGGGAACATGACCCCACGTATTCAGACCATATAAGTTAATTTCAACGATAGGGACCCCACGGTTACTGGCCTAGTGACCGCCAATGTCACAGGGTATGTAATTTTTCGCCCTGGCACCACCGTATCTTTTGGGGAAGTGCCAGGCACGCAGACTGTTGAAGCCTGGCCAAAACTCACACGTCTAGCCTTCAAACTCTCAAAAAATCACAGGTGGTCGTGGGAGAAGCGTGATCGCCTTCAAAATATACATTCTAGTGCAAAAATGACTAATGACAATTCACGATAACGAAGCAAAAAACAAAATTCATGAAATGCAAATCAAATGAGAGGAAATCATCCCAGGAATATAATAGTAATTATGATTGTTTCATATAAAAACAAAACCAAGATTGCAGAGTGCATAATTACAGTTTCGAGAGAGTAGATTGAATCTGTTGTGCATCATCATCTCTTCGACAACACAGACGAAGCGACCGCCGTACCACCTGACCTTTCCTCAGCACTCAGCAGTGATACTGTTTACATCTGCGCCGATGTCTCAAGTTTATTACGGTGCAGCAGGCGGAGGACACTGTACCCTTCAGTCGCCAGGATTACCGGTTATTCGAGAAAATCAAGTCCATGGAAGTATTTACATAATATAAACTGGTTCTCTTAGGTTTGGATTTGGGCTTCAGTATTTTCCGTTATCTTAGGGAGGCAAACAAACCGAATGATACAACTATCTTAATCTTAATAGGCTGAGTCCCCGGCTAAGGTCAGTAAACTCACACATTCCCTACGGCGGTTCCGACCCCAATCCCACCCCTCTCTCTCTCTCTCTCTCTCTCTCTCTCTCTCTCTCTCTCTCTCTCTCTCTCTCTCTCTCACACACACACGCTAACGAATACACAAAATACAAGCAATACAGGATATAGCCAACAAGCAATACAATCAAGCTTTACCAATTGTATGAGGAAGTAAGACAAATTCACGTAGCGTTATTACCATTTGTCACATTTGCTGTGTTTTCCAATACCCGGTTTAAAATGTCTATTGTACTTGATAGTAAGGGGTTATCTAACCTTTGCTTCCGTTGAACACGCTTTAAACTAAATAATTTTCTCTTTCATTTTATATGTCCTCTTGCTTAAACATCAGAATAAATTTCTACGGAGTCTACTTTTGATGTCCCCATCACATTTTTATATATTATATATATATAGAATCTTATATTTAGCTTTCTTTTTTCCCACTGCATAAAAAGGGTACTGATGCCAATCCTTAACAGACAATTATTTTTGGTACTGTTGATTTCCTCTGACTCTTCTGTGCAAGAGGCAATTGGTATCCTGAATTTATCATATGAACCAAGATTTATTAAAATAATCTTTCTCCTCTCTGTACGACAGCAATTCTTAAGATGGATTACAAATTTTCTGACCTTTTGAGAATGAACCAAGAAATTCTTAAGTGTTAAAATTTCTGACCTTTTGGAAATGTCTAGCACCTTTTGTGCGTCTGGCCTTCAATTTATATCTAACAAATACATGGACAGATTTAGATTTACCCTGGCTAGGCTTTGGGCGAAGTATACGATTCAATAAAGCCACCTGAGCTGAGGACAACTTGCTCGACTTTTATCATGTGGCTAAAACATGGCCTTCTTTGTCGCATTGGTCCCATGGTTGTATGTTGGGTCACTGAATATTTTACCATAGAAAGTTTATCCATTGTTCACGTTCATGTATTGCACATTTTTATTTTAATGAGGCTAATAGTTTACGAATATTTTTACTAAATTATGACACGTGAAATCGTTCAAAGAAAGGCTCACAACAGCTTTTTTTTTTTCCGCTCCAAGACCACTCATGCTTTAAGAAATTCTTGGCGTTTCTTGATAGGGCTTTTTCCCTGCTAATTTTAATTCCTGTGCGGGAGGTGTACCGGTCTCTTGTAGTAATGTATTTGAATTAATTTTTACAGCTCCCAAGACCACAACATGAAATGGAATGGAATATTGAATTTAAGCCAAAGGTCTAACATTGGGACCTGCGGTCATTCAGCGCACACACAACATTAAAGGAAAAATCTTACTACTTCCTCTTTTAAGCTAAAACCCAATTTTTAACGTGTATAAAATCCACTCGCAATGTGACTAGACGGCCTTTTAGCTGAATTCATTATATACTTAATAAACTTGGCGATCACTTGACGCCAATAGACTCGGAACAATTTACTTGTATTTACCTGCATTACCTTAAACACATGTGTAATCATTTTAGATATCTCGTAACAATCAGAATTCTTAATATTTTATTCTAAAAATATGCATTTATAAATACATATTTATCTCCGCATCTGTTCATCACAATGACATTTTCAAAAAGACTCAGCAAAAAAAAACACACACACAAAAACTGAGAAGAGATATAATCATACATGCTTCTTGTACATGCCATGAGAATAAAGCAAATAAAAAAGAGATAGCAAAACAAACAGAGATATCAAGAAAGACCTTGATTCACTACAATAAAGAAAACGCCCAAATGCCAGTTATTCGATTAGGTACGAGAGCTCTTCGTGTGCGGTCATTCTATTGTATGAAAAGGGTCAAGACAGCTACCAGATTGGTGTTTGGGTTCATTTATCACCTGCTCACAACAAGAAATAGTAGAGAAGTCTAGGGCAGCAATACCACGATTCCCCGTGGCAGTAACTGAGCTCAGCCACTGTGTGTGATAAGCACTGTAATCACTGACGAAAATGATACACGCCCTAGGGTCAGTTTGATAAACATGCAGCCATAAACAGCCATTCAGATCTGGGTGGTTTTCATTGACGGGTGGGCACGTTTCAGCTAGCACTCTGCTGGTCCCGTTCGATTCTCCTCCGACCGGCCAATGAAGAATTGGAGGAATTTATTTCTGGTGATAGAAATTCATTCTCGTCATAATACGGTTCGGATTCACAATAAGTTGTAGTTCCCGTTGCTAGGTAACCCGTTGGTTCTGTTAGCCACGTAAATAAATCTCATCCTTCGGGCCAGCCTAGAGAGCTGTTAATCAGCTCAGCGGTCTGGTTAAACTAAGGTATACTTAACTCTTTCCTGTAGCCAGCAAAAACAAAGACTTGTTATTCTTCCCCAGACTCAACCTCTTTGTGTTTCATGGCATCCGCACTCATGCAGTGGCCTACGAGACGCGGAGAAACCCCCTCTCTAATATACAGAGCCATTTCACTTACCCTTGGAATAGCATTATACTTCAGTAAAACGGGCTTCTTAACTGCTCTGAAATATGTCGCAAATCAGACACCAGAGTTTCAGAACAAGGAAAGAAATCAAAACTAGCAGCATCCAGGTCCTTTTTATTCTTAAATAATCCACGAATATTGCTATGTACAATACGACCTTTCCGTGATCGATTCTGTGGACCAGGATTAAGTTCAATATCGCCAGAAAGAAGTAACATGCAGAACAAGCATAAAAGAACATTTGCAAACTTAACAAAAACAAACACCGTAAAATTACATGTAAAATTAATACTGAAAAGTGTATGCCCATGAAAGACAAAATTATCGCCGGGAAGAAGCTTGTCAACTGGGAAGAGCTGGCACACCCAAGCAGGGGCAAATACATCTCCAGATTTGCCAGACACTGAAGGAAGGACAGTACTGGTGGCTTTGAAAATATAATCATAAGTAAAGTTAAAGAAAATGAAAATGATAAGGCAACCTCTTGCTAAACCACCAGGCATCTTCAGCCCTTCTGTTAACTATACCTGTTTAGTTTAGCCAGACCACTGAGCTGATTAACAGCTCTCCCAGGGCCCGAAGGATTGTACTTATTTTACGAGGCTAAGAACCAATTGGTTGCTAAGCAACGGGACCTACAGCTTATTGTGGAATCCGAACCACATTATAGAGAGAAATAATTTCTATCACCAGAAACAAATTCTCAATTCTTCATTGGCCGGCCGGAGATTCGAACTCGGGCCATGCAGAATGCTAGCCGAGAGCGGTACCGACCAGTCCCACGAGGAACTCAGCCCTTCTACTAAGCCTGCTGCCCTGAACACCGTTTGAAAATAAAATACAGACTAACTACAATAAATAGCGTGAAGGAATGGTAAAAGACACACTTGCGGGGACACAAATAACTTGAGCTGACATTCAAGCTGCTGTTTCAAGGTAAGTCTTGGGAAAGCACGTCTCTCCAACAACTATCGATACGGTAACACCACTGCAATCCCTTTCAGTGCAAAAAACCAGACGATATATAAATAAAGCACGCGTCCGCTGCAACCGCCACGCTGTCTTCAACGTGCTCCTTCCCTCAAACATCCCAGCAAAGGGACGAGTTAAAACAAAAGATCAGTCCGGTGAAATGTATACCGTACATGCTCCACGACCGCGTGACCTGCAAGAGAGAGAGAGAGAGAGAGAGAGAGAGAGAGAGAGAGAGAGAGAGAGAGAGAGAGAGAGAGAGAGTCTTCTCTACTCCTTTAGGGTCTAACCTTGGAATGAAATGGCAGTAGAGGTCAACTGATTGCCGGATTACTGGGGTGCGATTTGGTATTGTTTTCTTGTGTTGATACAGACTTTCAAAAAATGCTTTTAACTCTTATGTAAGGAACGGCCTGGTTTACTGAACAGCAACAAAAATAAAGTCTAAGTTCACAAGTTCTTAATTACTATAATAAAGTTTGTTTATAATTCCTTAGTTACTAAGATAAAGTTTTCTTAGGACTATAATAAAGTTTGTTTATAATTTCTTAGTTACTAAACTAAAACGAAGTTTAAGTTTATAATCTCTTAATTACTATGATAAAGTGTTTATAATTTTTAATTACTTTTTATAATTTCTTAATGACTAAAATAAAGTTTACAATTTTTTTTTTAATTAACCAAGGAAACGCTGGCCCAGATGTAAACATGAAGTTACATAACCAGCCTTGTCTTCACAAGGATTTTGTTGCTTCCTCCTCAGAAAAATTCTTTTTTTATTCCGCTGTCGAGTTTGCTTATAAAGATACATTACGAGTATTCTCCTCATATATGTAAGTGACATTGGATAGGTGATGTATGAAGAAACTTTCCCCCCACCCCACCTCTATCTCTCTCTCTTACTTGTTAGATTCATTAGCTTGAATGAATTTAAAATCTTGGAAGATGCATACGTGAAACAGCTTGATGTGTCAATATGCAAAGAATGGCAAAGTTATTTTCCTCATATATGCAAGTGACATTAGATAGAAAGATAGAAGCTGTATGAAAAGGCTCCCCCCCCCCACCTTCTCTCTCTCTCTCTCTCTCTCTCTCTCTCTCTCTCTCTCTCTCTCTCTCTCTCTCTCTCTCTCTCTCTCTCGTTAGATTCATTAGCTTGAATGAATTTAAAATCTTGGAAGATGCATACGTGAAACAGCTTGATGTGTCAATATGCAAAGAACGGCAAATTTTAAGCCCCACCTAACCTAAACTATAAATTTTATGGCGAGAAACAACCAAAGCTAATTTCTGTCTTTATTTTTGGCTGAAATGATCACCAAGGCAACGAAATTCCGCAGGAAATTTAAAAAAACACATAAATCTTACAGTCTACAAAAGAAAAAATATTTTACATTTTTTCAAGATTTTATTCATATTTTACGAATTCTTGTGTTACTTTAGTGACGTTATACTTATTTCAATTTTTTTTAAACGACACCAAAGGAATACCAGAACGCAATGATAAAAAATTTGAAATATGTTCTGGTAGTCCTCGCCATGAAATGTATCTGTCTATAGAGATTCGGAAAATCGATAACAGTGACGACTGCATTATAATTTTATTTCTATTTTCGCCATCTACGATTTCGATAGAGAAAAAACATGTAAAAATTGTGCCGAAGTTTCTTCGGCGCAATCGAGTGTTCTGTACAGCCGCTAAAGCGTATAATCAAGGCCACCGAAAACAGATCTATCTTTCGGTGGTCTCGGTATAATGCTGTATGAGCCGCGGCCCATGAAACTTTAGCCACGGCCCGGTGGTGGCCTATCCTATATCGTTCCCAGAAGAACGATTAGCCTATGGCTACCTTTAACCTTACATAAAATAAAAATATTGAGGCTAGAGGGCTGCAATTTGCTATGTTTGATGATTGGAGGTGGATGATCAATATAGCAATTTGCAGCCCTCTAGCCTCAGTAGTTTTTGAGATCTGAGGGGGGGGGACAGAAAAAGTGCGGACTGAAAAAAGTGAGGACAGAATAACGTGCGGATGGACAGACAAAGCCAGCACAACAGTTTTCTTTTACAGAACAAAAAATTACGAGAAATTATTCTCATGGTTACCAAATTATTATTATTATTATTATTATTATTATTATTATTATTATTATCATTATTATTATTCAGAAGATGAACCCTATTCATAAGGAACAAGCCCACTGGCTTGAAATCAAACGCTTCCAAAGAATATGTTGTTCATTCGAAAGAAGTAACAGAAGGTAAAGGGAAACACAGATAGAGATAAGCTATTAGAAAAACAGATATATAAAATAAATAAATAAATAAAGCGGATATTCCTAGCTCGAGAGTCAATAGATTTAGCCATACACTTCAATAACATAAATATTAATATTGCTTTGCAATGGGAAGGATAAAGTTAGGTCGCTTCTCCTGTCTCGTAAGTACCCATTACATAGAACAACAGTAACGTCATTCCCAGCCAAGTTTTGTGAAGAACGGATGGATATTAGGTAGGTCAAAACTGAAACTTGTCCATGTACATACATACAAATATATATATATATATATATATATATATATATATATATATATATATATATATATATGTATGTATTATATATATGTAATATATATATACAGTATATATATATACATATATAATAATGCTGTAACTAGCTGACAAAAAAAAAAGGGCTGTTTATCTTCAGTAGCCAAGATTGGTACCATTCTACAAGACGAGACAAACTTCAAGAATATCACGAAGACTCCTGTAGACGACACTTAGCGACGAACCAACCAACTAATTAAGGTGGTCAAAGCTCGTCAGGTTGGCACCATACTCCCAGAAATAGTTGTGGGGGGTGGGGGGACTTTCACCATGGCTTTCTAAAAGGCAATGTGAAAACCCATATACAGTGGGGATTTCACTATGCCCTATATCTTAACGCTCGTAGCACTGTCTCATGAGCAAAGTTCCTGGAACTCGTCCATAGTAACAGCTCAGTTGGCATCACGGCTTCCCTCGACAGAAATACCGAACACATAATCACTAAACGCTGGTGTTGTTCGGTGACGATACTGTAAAGTCCCTGCTCAACGGGTTTTCTATAGTGAACCTCCCGTTTTCTACGGTGCCTTTCATATGAGCTTAGGTCACACTACATAGCCATATTTTATTTATGTAAGAATGTAACTGTTACTTATTCATTTGTGCCTGTTTGTGTTGTACATGTGTCAGAACATTATTGTGTCCATTCTTGTAATTTTATTTTTACATATTTGTATGTACCTGTCCTGTTTCACATTGAGAAGAATTGACCTCGGGTCGCCTGTATCCTATTGTATGTCTTTGTACTGACATCCGCACGCCGCTTTATAAGCGGCCTGCTCTCTCAATAAACTAGCAGTAAACGTCCACCTGCTCTCTTTTTTGCACCTCCTGTCAACATCCCGAGGGAGACGCTGAAACTACAACTTGGCATCTTGACGATCGACAAAAACAACAAAATCAGCTTTTTTCCCTTGATGTCCGCCAAAACAACTGAGACAATAACATCGAAAATTGTCTATATGAAGGCTACCAGAGCCAAGGTCTAAGGATAAAGCTTTTTCCTTAGACCCTGGTCAAAGCAGAGCACTATCTCAAAGATACCAGCGAGTACCCCGGACCGCCTCCTGGAATCTGCGACTGGTGTGTACTCGTATATTCGACGTGCCGCCCTCTTTAACTACAGCAGTTTGGCAGATACTCATAAACAACTCCAGTGGGCTGCTCAACAATTCGTGGACAATAGCGTCCCTAACAATACCGTCGAGACGATCACCAAAAAAAATTCTAGACCGATGGTACAGCAGCCAAAGCAAGCAACAACGATGATGAAGGAAAGTAAGCCTTGATTATAAAAACTAAATGAGACATAACCATCAACATCCATCTTGCTGGCAGCACAACGGGTATGATATTGTCGTATACTATCA